>NC_138774.1:290155770-290163270 GCF_965119305.1 Pelophylax lessonae
AAACAACAAGGCTTTTTGTAAACATTTTTGGTTTTGTCCGTTGCCATAAAAACAACAAGGCTTTTTTGTAAACATTTCTTGGTTTTGTCGGTTGCCATAAAAACAACAAGGCTTATTTGTAAACATTTGTGGTTTTGTCCGTTGCCATAAAAACAACAAGGCTTTTTTGTAAACATTTTTGGTTTAGTTTGTTACCAAAAACAACAAGGCTTTTTTGTAAACATTTTTGGTTTTGTCCGTTGCCATAAAAACAACAAGGCTTTTTTGTAAACATTTTTGGTTTTGTCGGTTGCCATAAAAACAACAAGGCTTATTTGTAAACATTTGTGGTTTTGTCCGTTGCCATAAAAACAACAAGGCTTTTTTGTAAACATTTTTGGTTTAGTTGTTACCAAAAACAACAAGGCTTTTTTGTAAACATTTTTGGTTTTGTCCGTTGCCATAAAAACAACAAGGCTTTTTTGTAAACATTTTTGGTTTTGTCCGTTGCCATAAAAACAACAAGGCTTATTTGTAAACATTTGTGGTTTTGTCCGTTGCCATAAAAACAACAAGGCTTTTTTGTAAACATTTTTGGTTTAGTTTGTTACCAAAAACAACAAGGCTTTTTTGTAAACATTTTTGGTTTTGTCCGTTGCCATAAAAACAACAAGGCTTTTTTGTAAACATTTTTGGTTTTGTCGGTTGCCATAAAAACAACAAGGCTTATTTGTAAACATTTGTGGTTTTGTCCGTTGCCATAAAAACAACAAGGCTTTTTTGTAAACATTTTTGGTTTAGTTTGTTACCAAAAACAACAAGGCTTTTTTGTAAACATTTTTGGTTTTGTCCGTTGCCATAAAAACAACAAGGCTTTTTTGTAAACATTTTTGGTTTTGTCCGTTGCCATAAAAACAACAAGGCTTATTTGTAAACATTTGTGGTTTTGTCCGTTGCCATAAAAACAACAAGGCTTTTTTGTAAACATTTTTGGTTTAGTTTGTTACCAAAAACAACAAGGCTTTTTTGTAAACATTTTTGGTTTTGTCCGTTGCCATAAAAACAACAAGGCTTTTTTGTAAACATTTTTGGTTTTGTCCGTTGCCATAAAAACAACAAGGCTTTTTTGTAAACATTTGTGGTTTTGTCCGTTGCCATAAAAACAACAAGGCTTTTTGTAAACATTTTTGGTTTAGTTTGTTACCAAAAACAACAAGGCTTTTTTGTAAACATTTTTGGTTTTGTCCGTTGCCATAAAAACAACAAGGCTTTTTTGTAAACATTTTTGGTTTTGTCGGTTGCCATAAAAACAACAAGGCTTATTTGTAAACATTTGTGGTTTTGTCCGTTGCCATAAAAACAACAAGGCTTTTTTGTAAACATTTTTGGTTTTGTCGGTTGCCATAAAAACAACAAGGCTTTTTTGTAAACATTTTTGGTTTTGTCCGTTGCCATAAAAACAACAAGGCTTTTTGTAAACATTTTTGGTTTTGTCCGTTGCCATAAAAACAACAAGGCTTTTTTGTAAACATTTTTTTTTTGGTTGCCAAAAACAAGGCTTTTTTTTTTTTTTTTTGGTTTTTTTGGTTCCCAAAAAAAGGGTTTTTTATAAATTTTTATATTTTTTTTGGTTGCCAAAAACAAGGCTTTTTTTGTTTTTTTTTTTTTTTTTTGGGTCCCAAAAAAAGGGTTTTTTATAAATTTTTATATTTTTTTTGGTTGCCAAAAACAAGGCTTTTTTTGTTTTTTGTTTTTTTTGGGTCCCCAAAAAAAGGGTTTTTTATAAATTTTTATATTTTTTTGGTTGCCAAAAACAAGGCTTTTTTTTGTTTTTTGTTTTTTTTGGTCCCCAAAAAAAGGGTTTTTTATAAATTTTTATATTTTTTTTGGTTGCCAAAAACAAGGCTTTTTTTTTTTTTTTTTTTTTTGGGTCCCAAAAAAAGGGTTTTTTTTAAACTGTTTTTGATTTTTTTGTTAGATTTTTGTTTATAATGGGCAACAATTACAAATGTGACATTTCTTTGTGTTGCAACGTGCAACATAAGTAAACAAACCACAAAAAAAAAATACTAGGATCTTTTTAAAGGTGTGACATTCCTAACGAATGGCTCCTTAGGGTCTGGATCCACGCCACAAAGGTGTTCCAAATATAGAATTCGGTTCTCCGCACCACCTCATATAATCCAGGAGGACCTCGTAGGTGAGGTGGGTGTGCCCTGGGTAGAAAAAAACATGACAATTAGTTTTAGGCAAAATGATCCAAACAAGGATTGTAATTAATGTGCCTCAACAAATATGCTTAGGAGTCTATTGGTTGGCTTTTATCAACACTCTGAAGCAAATATGCTAAATTGCTGTTGTAAACCTTAAACTCAAACTTTCACAGCAAATTGTTCAAAAGGTTACATAAGATGGCTTGGAATGTTAGTAGCAGTTCCACCAAAGCTAAGTAAAATGCTTTTCTGCATGTAAACACAAGCAATCATTTTGAAGAATGTAAGGTGTTTTGGGTTCAATTGGTCAACACGATACATGTGCACACATTTATCTCTATCACCATTGGAATCTGTGGAGCGTTCTCTCTCCCTCTTACTGTCTATAGATTGAACCTGACACATAGTAGAGACTCACCCTTAGGAATTTTGAGGGCCAGTTCTGGACGGAGCAGATGTGTCTGCTCCCCTGATCTCCTTTCCGCCATCCCAGCTGTGTTAAGAGAGAAGAAAAAGTTTATCAACAAATGGACTCACGCTAACTGTAGGTTACGCAGTCATGAAAACGCTCTAACACCCACTCATTACCCCTCCACATTTCCCTGAAAGTTTTATTTAGACATTGATATGGTGGTGATGCAGATTTGTACAGTGCAAGCGTCATTCTTCTGGGTGAAGCTTGTAGCGTTAAGGATACGTACTCCCTGCTTTTGTGCTGATTGTGTTTTTCTGATGTTTTTGGTGCCTCAGCCCTGCCTGTTCTAAGTGTTGAAACATATCATTTTGGGAGGGCTGCGGAAAACTAATCAGGTTAGACTTACACTCTCTAGGTTTTTGGGGACAAGAGAAATAACAATCCTCCTTTTTACATGGCCCCTGTACACACCTCTAGGCACCTCCCTCCTGTTGTTTGACCCCACAGCAGGCAGCTTGCTATGGAGGCACATGAGATGAAGCCAAGCACCCTGTGCCTGTTCAGGCACTAGGCTGTGAGCCAGCCTTGCCCCCCTCCCTTCCAATGGTCTCAATGATTAGGAGTGACAGCATCAGGAGGCAATATTGGCATGCTGTCACCTCAGTTAAGGAGGAGGGGGAGTCTGTTCCAGACAAGTATTAGTGCAAAAATTTGGACCGTAAAAAATGGTCCCAGTAAGTCTTAGGGGGAATATGCACACCTATCACTTGGAATACTAATGCATAGAATGCATTCACATAAAGAACCCGCTGCCTTTAGAACAACTTGAAGCCTGAGCGGGGACATACACAGTTAGCATTTCTCCACTTACTAAGTAGACACATTACTGGAAAAGCACACAACTTACCATCATCAGGTTTTTTTGGGGCCCCTGAAGTGGATGGCGTGGCTGGCTCTGGAGAAACTGCACAAAAAGAACACAAATTGTGAACTGGAATGTGGTACATTACCGAGGAAGAGTATTTATGAAAGATTGACAAACACACATTTTCAGTGTTGACTAAATCAGGACATGATTAAATTACAATGTCCCCTAAAAATTTACAAGTACAAAGCACACCATTTCCAATGTAGAGAAACTAACACCAATTTAGAATAGGGTGGCTTGAGATAACTTACAAAAGATAACATGTCCTGTAAAGCTCCCAAAACCACCTTTCAAACATGAAGGTTAAGCAAGAGTGTTTCATGACCAACCTTCCTGTCACATATAGCAAAACTACACTTGCTTTGACTCCAACTTAGATTATCCTAGATACACATCATCCTAGCACACACAATTCATGTGAGAATCTAATTTTAGGTACTTACAGACTAGTTCAGGGGAGCCTGGAGTGGGGGAGGATGGGGGAGACCCTACATGGGGGGATGGTGTCCCTTCATGGGGGGATGGCGTTGTATCTCCTAGAAACACAAAGACACAAATACAATCCTTGAACAAAAGCTATTTGATAAAGGCACACAGAAAGTAGTCTGGAAACATTGAAGGTAGTAGTTACAGTGGACTGGGTAAGCAGTGGCCCCTCTTCCCCAGTCCTCCACAACAAACATCCTCAATGTCAGCTGCTACAAAACCCCAATGTCAAAATATATATATTACAGCCCTTATATTTACCAGGACACATTGAACACACAAACACATGTAGAATACTTACTTCCCCTTTGAGGAGAGCCCAGGTCCTCATCCGAGTCGGACCAATTGGCCTCTTCTTGGCCAACAGTTTGTTCCTGGCCCGGATCCAGGCGACTCGGCCCTGCCTGAGGCTCCTCTCTTGCTGAAGTTACATCAACCACAAAAGAAAACAAAACAAACAATCATTCCTCCAAGTTCGACCTAATACACAACACACCAGCACATCCACATTACTTACAGGGGGCCTGAGAAGGCTGAGCCGCAACATCCTGATCACTGGTTTCTAAAATAAAAGAAAAACATTATATATTATTTATGGACACAAATAGGCAGTAACCTCTCATCATGCTAGCACCATACTCAATGCCCCTACAATTCAGAACATAGAAGTGCACTTACACCAATGAGATGCATTGACCATGTTTTAAAACAGGAGGGCACCATGCAAATTAAGCGGGCGCCTAAGGCCTCGCACCTACAGGGGCCTTGCGGCCAGTGGCGGAGCACCAACATTTCGAAGGGCGCAGTCAGGGAAATCTCCCAAGTAAAAGATTGCTTTCAATCCTCGGATCAAAAAGTTGCAGCAGTGTGCTGCAGTCCCTTCACTGCGTCTGCCAGGTGTCTGTTGTCCGCTGACACTTACTCCTCCTTCTCTGCCTGGGGATTGGCCGTCTGATCATGTTATCCTAAGATGTGGAGGAATCGGTAGGTGTGTACCTGCACCAGTAGGAAGTGACTGGCCGGTCAACTCACTCTGCTATCATCAGTTGTTGCTCTGGGAGGAGAGCTCCGCCCTGGACCCGGAACATACAGGTAACCAGGCCCAGACTTGATATTTTGCAGGCTGGTCATAGATTTGTTGTGTCCACTATGCAAAGTGGTTGAGTAGCCCCAGGGAAGTTGGAAGAGTCTGAAAATGGTTGGTGGAGGAGGAGGAGAAGAAGGCCCTGGGTGGCTGGGGGACAAGGAGAGGGCCCCTGGGGGTTTTCTAGAGGAGGAAAGATCCACAATGACGCCAGAGTCAATTGCCAAGGAAGAGAGTGGAGCTGAGCAAGTCCTGCCTATCTGACATGAAAGCCAAACATGGTGTAGATGGAGCCCTTTGCCCTACACAATGACAGCACCAGAGGTGGAAGGTGAGTGGTAGCGGGTCTTTGACATTATAGAGCATATGGACTCTGTCCATTATTGGTAGTTTTGTTTGGAGTTGTCCTTTAGATGTTTAACTGTGTTGTTTTTGACCCGAGCTGTGAGGGACTGAGGTATGACAGCCCACTATGCTGAGACTTATAGTGCCCTAGAATGTTGAGGACTGAGGAATCCTTAGTCCCTAACAGAGGGCACTACAAGTCTTAGCATAGCAGGCAGTATTTCCTCATTCCCCTACAGAGAGGATTACAAGTCCAAGCAGGTAGCCTTCTGCAGTGGGACTTGTTGTGCCCTTGACTGTGGTGGACTGAGGAAGGGAAGTGTAAGAGGGTCTCTGTAAGCTCAGATGTATGGGGGAGCTTTGGGGAACACAGAGTTCCCTTTTACACCAGAGTCCCCAGCTTCCCCCCTCAAATAATGGTTCCCAAACTCTCCTTATATCAGAGTCTTCACACTTCCCTCTTACAGTGTAGTAAGTCTGGAGACTCCGATGTAAAGGGGGCTCTGTAAAATGTGATTAGAGATTAGAAATTTCTAACATTTTTATTTTCTACTTACGATCCACAATTTTCAGCTGCTCAAATGGCTCGCTGCCTCTGACTGCATATTGGAGTGTGGCCGTCCTCCTCCTCCCCTTCTTCACCAAAAGCACAAGAGGGTGCCGTCCGTCCGCTTTGGCTAGAAGCAGAAGAAAAAAAAAAACATAAAAAATACGAATGTACATAGTAGTATTAAAGGTTGTGAAGAGACACTTGATGGAGGTAGGAAAGGTAGGAGCGAGAGGGAGGGGGGGGGGGGGTGTTGGTATTAGTGTTGTTGCATAGCTAAACACATGTCCACCTACCCAAAAAATTGTAACCTATCTGGTCACATGTAATGTATATTTTTACTTACCGGAGATTTGCTCCACAGCCTTTAGCAGGAGCCTGGGTGAGCGCCTTTTGGCATCACTCCAGGCCCGCTGCAGATCCACTATCTCAGGCAGAAACTGAAATCTCCGCTGCAGCCTCATCCGGAGACGACACATCATCTTGTGCTTTTGGTGAAGATGCGTATAAACTTTATCATACCCCCAGAGGAGGAGGAGCTGTGGAAAGAGCAGTGTATGTTTGAGTCCAAGTATGTCCAAAATAGTACAGTCTTCAAATAACATGCTAGGTCGTCTTTGAGATATTGTAGAACAAAGAATTCCATTTCTGGTGATACATATACATCGATGTCCAAATCTACCTCCATGACATAGGTTGCCCCACACTGGTGATTTCCTCTACATGATATAGCCATTTTCTCAATTGGCCTTTCATGACACACCCAGGGCCGCCATCAGGGGGGACAGGCAGTCACTGTATTTACAACCTTATTGCTGTCCATTTAGCAGGGTGCAAGTAACTTTACACACATGTAGCATAGGTATCAACTTTTGTCACCATGTTAAAAGGACAGCAGTATGGGTAGCATTACAGTGACTGTTATTAGTCCAGGCTCACTAAACTAGCCAATGCTTGGAAAAGCAAGCCATGCAGATTGCTTTTCAGGTCCCTTTTAACACGAGCTGTCTGATTGGGTGTGGCTGTTAATTTTTGACGCAGACCTGATAAGCCCCTCAATTCTCCTTTATGGAGTGTTATATGTAAATGGGATTGCTTCATTTGAGATGCAGATTTAAACTGTGTATGGCCAGGCTGAAGGTACCCAAGTTGATTGGTCGATCACCTGGAGGACAACGTACAACCAGTCTGTCAGATTTTACACACACTTATCGCTAGCATCTCTTGTAGCCACTAGCAATAATCACTGTGTTTTCCTGGCAGGGGCAGCACCAGGAGAACACAATGGCTCCGCAGGAGGGTTTCCCCTGTCTGTGTTGATGGTGGAATCAAGGCAAAATGTTTTTCCTGCAAGCCACGGGACAAACAAAGATATTTTTTTAATGAATCCATGATTTTGCCAAAATGGAAAAAAAAAGATGTTTGCTTTGTATATTCTTAAGTTTGCTACATAACTAGAACATGTAACAGTGTTATATCATTGCAGGAGATTTCCCTTCACTT
>NC_138774.1:290168270-290218270 GCF_965119305.1 Pelophylax lessonae
GAATAAAGACAATAGTCCATCCAGTCTTTATTCTGGTTTAAACTTGGCTTTAAACTTGGCAGTAGGTGAAATGAAGGACCACATGATATTGATAGCATATTTACATCCTACATTCTCCGCCCCCGCCGTGCTATCCTTTCATTCTAGGTTTTCAATAAAGCATAAAGATCTGCTTAAAGAAACACTAACTTTCCCCATGGTATGTGATATCATAGCCGAGAAAGGTAAATAAGTATTGGCAACATTCCATTGCTGTCTAAATAATTCTTTATTTCGGTAATGCAGCATTTACATTGCTATGTCAGATACAGCTGTTCTCAACCAATGGCAAATCATTGCATTGAAGTCGTTTTGGCTGGAGAGAAAAAAAAAAAAAAAGTTAAAGAGTTAAAATGTTGGAAAATCCTCTTGTGAGGTTTGAATTATGAAAGAATTCCGAAGAGATGACTTTAGCCCGACTAAGAAAAAAAAAAATGCAGACTGCCCCCAATACACTCCAACATTCTTTTACCAGGCTTCACTATGTACCAGTATTATTATTTTTTTTTTCTTTTTCTTTCATTGTAAATGAGTTTCAGACTTTAACTGTAGTTAAAACAACAGAATTGCATTCCTTACAAATCAGACTCTGCCTTTATCATTCTGAAATTTGAGTTACAAACTCTAACCCGAATATTTTCGACTTGCATATATTGATTTCACATTTTTTCCACATTGGATAAACACTGGAGGGAGAATACTAGGTAATAGTGCGGTATATTTTCACCTATTATATATTGTGTTGGGATTCCGTACAATTGATTATGATATCGTAAACACACACCCCACTTGGACTTTGTCTTATACTCTTTGCAGGTTTCAGATCCGAACCCTTTTTTTTGTTTTATGGTGTTAAAAAAGTAATCTGTCTCCCTTAAAAAATACTAAACTGATTCTTATAGAAGGAAGGCCAAAGGCAAACATACCTTTTTGCTGTGTAAATAATTACTAATACGACCTTCAGAACTTGGTTGGTGTTTCAAGACAGGAACCACCAAAACGTATCACTCTCAAACCAACAGAGAAGGTTCATGATCATTCCGTACTTCCAGTTGTGCACATTACATAGAAACATAGAAACATAGAATGTGTCGGCAGATAAGAACCATTTGGCCCATCTAGTCTGCCCAATATATCTGAATCCTATGAATAGTCCTTGGCCCTATCTTATATTTTTTGGTGGACTCATTTCTGACCGTAATTCTAAATAAGTTCTGAAGAGATCTAAAGAGAACATGCACCGTATCGTATCAATATGCATTAAAATGTATCTAAACCCAAAGCCAAAAATGTAATTTGTTTCAACCTACTAGACCAGCCTTTCTCAACCAGGGTTCTGTGGACTCCTATGGTTTCTCCAGAGATTGTTAGGGGTTCCTTTAGCAGTGGTGGTTTAAACTCCTTCCTGAGAGAGAGGAGCATCTGATTCCCACAACAGCTCTCACCATAATCCTAAATAAGTCCTATCAGAAGAGAATACACATGGTATAGTATCAATATACATTAAAATGTATCTAAACCCAAAGCCAAAAATGGAATTTGTTTCAACCTACTAGACCAGCCTTTCTCAACCAGGGTTCTGTGGACTCCTAGGGTTCCTCCAGAGATTGTTAGGGGTTCCTTGAGCAGTGGTGGTTTAAACTCCTTCCTGAGAGAGAGGAGCATCTGATTCCCACAACAGCTCTCACCACAATTCTAAATAAGTCCTGTCAGAAGAAAACACGCACGGTATTGTATCAATATACATTAAAATGTATCTAAACCCAAAGCAAAAATTTTAATTTGTTTCAACCTACTAGACCAGCCTTTCTCAACCAGGGTTCTGTGGAATCCTATGGTTTCTCCAGAGATTGTTAGGGGTTCCTTGAGCAGTGGTGGTTTAAACTCCTCCTGCCTGAGAAAGAAGAGCACCTGATTCCCACAACAGCTCTGACCATAATTCTAAATATGTTCTATCAGGAGAGAACATGCACCGTATTGTATCATTATTCATTAAAGTATCTAAGAGCCAGTTCACACTACCGCGACCAGAAAGTTGCCCCATGAAGGAGCGACTTTTTAGCGCGACTTTAGCGTGACTTTGAAGAGACTTTGAAGAGGCTTTGAAGAGACTTAAATGATAGGCGACTTTGTCTGTGGGGAATGCCTGGCTAATCTTTTTCTTCTTCCTGGAAAGTCTGATCACAGTCGCTTGAAAATAGATAAGGATCCGACTCCCATTGAAGTCTATGTGCACAAGTCAGATAGAGGTCGCCTTGAAGTAGTACAGGAACCTTTTCTGAAGTCGGACATACTTCAGTAGTGCATATTAAGACGGCTCTCATTCATTTACATTGAATTTGTAATGACAGGCGACTTGGGGCGACTTGAGGGCACACACGTCGCGTCCCAAGTCGGAGTAGTGTGAATGGGGTCTTAACCCAAAACAAAAAAAAGTAAAATGTTTCAACTTACCAGGCTAACTATTCTCAAGTCAACCAGGGTTCTGCGGAATCCTAGGGTTCCTCCAGAGATTGTTATGGGTTCCTTGAGCAGTGGTGGTTTAAACTCCTCCTGCCTGAGAAAGAGGAGCCCCTGATTCCCACAACAGCTCTGACCGTAATTCTAAATAAGTCCTATCAGGAGAGAACATGCACCATATATCGTATCAATATTCATTAAAGTATCTAAACCCAAAACAAAAAAGTAAATTGTTTCAACTTACCAGGCTAACTATTCTAAACCAGGGTTCTGCGGAATCCTAGGGTTCCTCCAGAGATTGGTAGGGGTTTGAGCAGTGGTGGTTTAAACTCTTACCTGATGGTGCCTATATACTTCTGGCACCAATGTCGCAACAGCAACCTTTACAGGGGTGGTCAGGCTGTCTGGTGACCGTAAATGATGAATGATTTGAGAATGCAGAAACATAAATACAACTAGGAAGATTCTATAGTACGCATGTAGATCAAGGGTGATGCTTTAGATACTAAAGAAAGTAGAGTAGACAGTGGAAAAAACAAGAGTAGACTTGGGAAGATCAGTGAAATATGGGGGGATAGAGGGAAAGGAATGAGAAAGGGACAGGGGACAAAGTAGCTGGTGACTGAGAAAGAGGAGCACCTGATGCCCACAACAGCTCTTACCATAATTCGAAACAAGTCCTATCATCAGAGAACATGACCCGTATCATATCAATATTCATTAAAGTATCTAAACCCAAAACCAAAAAAGTAATATGTTTCAACTTACCAGGCCAACCATTTTCAACCAGAGTTCTGCGGAAGAGATTGTTAGGAGTTCCTTGAGCAGTGGTGGTTTAAGCTCCTACCTGATGGTGCCTGCATAGTTCTGGCACCAATGCCACTTGGCATCAGCAACACTTAAATGAAAGATCAATGAGCCACAGCTCAGGGAACCTTAAGCAACCCAGGAAGAACCCTAGATTTCCATGAAACCCTGGTTAAGAATAACTGCCCTTGTCTGTTCTCCAGATATAGACCACAAACGTGTCCATATTTCTTCATATTTTTTCGGACTAAAATTCTAAAGAAAAATAACTTCTAACAGAAGAGAACATGCATGGTGTCGTATCAATATGCATTAAAATGTATCTAAGTCCAAAGCCAAAAATGTAATTTGTTTCAACTTACTAGACCAGCCTTTCTAAACCAGGGTTCTGTGGACTCCTAGGGGTTCCTCAAGAGATTGTTAGGGGTTCCTTTAGCAGTGGTGGTTTAAACTCCTTCCGGAGAGAGAGGAGCACCTGATTCCCACAACAGCTCTCACCATAATTCTAAATAAGTCCTGTCAGAAGAGAATACGCACGGTATCGTATCAATATGCATTAAAATGTATCTAAACCCAAAGCCAAAAATGTAATTTATTTCAACTTACTAGACCAGCCTTTCTCAACCAGGGTCTGTGAAATCCTAGGGTTCCTCCAGAGATTGTTAAGGGTTCCATGAGCTGTGGTTGTTTAAACTCCTACCTGATGGTGCCTATATAGTTCTGGCACCAATGCCACTTGGCAACAGCAACCTTTACAGGGGAGGTCAGGCTGTCTGGTGACCAGAAATGATGAATGATTTGAGAATGCAGAAAGATAAATACAACTGGGAAGATTCTATAGTAGGCATTTGGATCAAGGATAATACCCTCCTGGGAGGACATCGATAGACACCCTACTGGCAAAAGAAGCCCGCGCTGTAGCCGTCATTCCACTACAGCGCAGGCGGCAACATGTTATTCAAAGTTAGAGCATGAGGTTTTGAAACATTCTTGGGCTTTAATCCCCACAAACTTACTTGTTATTTTTTTATTGTTTCATAGGAAACATTGTAACAGCCCTTGTTAAAAAAAAGTCCTGCTATATGAAATCGTTGTCACGATTGTCTTATGGCAGAAAACGCAGCAGGTTGGAACAATGGAATGTGAGGATCTGTGACCAGCTGCAGACAATTTTGATGCCGTAGACTTGTGTAGTTTGAAGTTTAGAGTCTATGACACATTTATAGTTGCCATGTGTTAGAATTCCACAGACGGTTTAAGGGTTCGAAGATTCATCCCTAGATAATTCCCTGAAAAAAAATATATATTTTTTTGGAAAGGTACTTTAAAATGTATACATTTGACATTGTGGGTACAGGTTAAAATCCATAAAATAATAATTTGACTCTTACATTACGTATGATTTTCTGCATACAGAATATAGACAGAGAGCTAACACTTTGTCTGAGACTTCCTTCAAAAAGAACTAAAACAAAATAGTTAGGGACAACCTAGCAACCAGCAACTGTTGATACAGCGAACACTTTGGTCTAGACCAACTTTGGCTCAGGGGCCAGATGTGCCCCTTTGCTTTCTTCTATCCGGCCCTTAGGGAACTGTTCCATCCATTTACCTCAACAAGGGGGCATAATTATTCCCAATGACACCAATGGTGGGGAACTATTCCTCCTACTAATACCAATGATGAGAAAGTCTTCCCTCCACTGATACCAGTAATTGGGCACTATTCCTCCCTCTGATCCCAATGATGGGGAACTATTCCTCCCTCTGATCCCAATGATGGGGCACTATTCCTCCCAGTGATACCAATGATGGGACACTATTCCTCCCTCTGATCCCAATGATGGGGCACTATTCCTCCCACTGATACCAATGATGGGGCACTATTCCTCCCACTGTCACCAATGATGGGGCACTATTCCTCCCACTGACACCAATGATGGGGCACTATTCCTCCCTCTGATCCAAATGATGGGGCACTATTCCTCCCACTGACACCAATGATGGGGCACTATTCCTCCCACTGATACCAATGATGGGGCACTATTCCTCCCACTGATACCAATGATGGGGCACTATTCCTTCCACTGTTGCCAATGATGGGACACTATTCCTCCCACTGATACCAATGATGGGGCACTATTCCTCCCACTGACACCAATGATGGGGCACTATTCCTCCCTCTGATCCAAATGATGGGGCACTATTCTTCCCACTGATACCAATGATTGGGCACTATTCCTCCCACTGATACCAATGATGGGACACTATTCCTCCCACTGATACCAATGATGGGGCACTATTCCTCCCACTGATACCAATGATGGGGCACTATTCCTCCCTCTGATACCAATGATGGGGCACTATTCCTCCCACTGATACCAATGATGGGGCACTATTCCTCCCTCTGATACCAATGATGGGACACTATTCCTCCCACTGATACCAATGATGGGGCACTATTCCTCCCACTGACACCAATGATAGGGGCACTATTCCTCCCACTGATACCAATGATGGGGCACTATTCCTCCCTCTGATACCAATGATTGGGCACTATTCCTCCCACTGATACCAATGATGGGGCACTATTCCTCCCACTGATATCAGTGATTGGGCACTATTCCTCCCACTGACACCAATGATGGGACACTATTCCTCCCACTGTTACCAACATTGGGGTATTGTTTGCTCCTATTAATGCCGGGCATTTTCTACTTCCACTGACCACAGTTCAGCCCCCCCTAAAGTCTGAAGTACAGTAAACTGGCCCTTTGATTTAAAAGTTTGGAGACCCCTGCTCTAGAGTATATTTAAAACTCAGCACAGAGTATGGTATTCAGGAGGAAGAGTAACGCATGCCCAGTGAACAGAGTGCAGTGTCAAAAATTAAAATAGTGTGCAGCCCAGCATACAGAGTGTTTTGTGCACTGGTCCAAATCATTTGGTGGAGGGTAATTTGGTGTAGGGTTGTTTCTTAGGGGTTGGGCTTGGCCCCTCAGTTCCAGTGAAAGGAACTCTTATGTTTTCCGCATACCAAGATATTTTGGACAATTTCGTGCTCCCAACTTTGTGGGAGGAGTTTGGGGATGACCCCTTCCTGTTCCAACATGACTGCCCACCAGTGTACAATGCAAGGTCCATATGGATGAGTGAGTTTGGGGTGGAGAAACTTGACTGGCTTGACCTCAACCCGATAGAACACATATGGGATGAATTAGAGCAGAGACTGCAAGCCAGGCCTTCTCGTCAAACATCAGTGCCTGACCTCATAAATGCACTTCTAGAAGAATGACCAAACATTCCCATAGACACTCCTAAACCTTGTAGAAATATTGAACCCTATGGACTAAGACTGGGATGCCATTAAAATCCATGTGCATGTAAAGGCAGGCGTCCCAATACTTTAGGTAATATAGTGTGTGTGTATGTGTGTATACATATATATATATATATATATATACAGTTTATATGTTACAGAGGGGAGTTCGGGCACACTAGGGGGCAGAGTGGCTATCTAGGTATTGTTGCAGCTAAGGCTAGGCAGTGGCTGGCCACGGAGAACACCGTTTGACCCTGCACAGAGAGGACCACACGAAGAGGACTGGCTGGATCAAATCCATTGAGGAGGTAGCGAAGGGGCGGGGCTGGACCATGCTGTGTGTCTATGAACGCACACAGCCTATCAGGGGATTGAGCCCACACAAATGCCCCCATAGCAAGCCGCTTGCTATGGGGACACCTGGAGGAGAGGTGGAGGCAAGATCGCTGGTAGGGTACCCCAGAAGAGGAGGTTCGGGGGTGCTCTCTGCAATACCATTGCACAGAGCAGGGTATAACATATTAAATATTTTTCTGAAAATATAGCTTTACAACTGCTTTAAATTGGCCACTGTTGTTATTATTACTATAGCTTGTGTATAATTAAGAGCTTCATTTTTATATAGATGAGTATCTTGGCTTTGGTGTTCCCATTAAGTCCAGTTTTTTTCATTCAATTGATTTGTATGGGACCCTAAAATACAGATGTAGTGGACCATTGTTGAGTGAGGAGTTATTGACCATATCGATGATTGATACCACCATTTCCCAGTTGCGTATTCGTTTTGGGCACCATCGAAGAAGATGCAGAAGAGCCTAACTTTGCACAACAAGTCTCATGACTCTGACAGATCACGTAGCTGGGCTTTCCTCTAGACTTCTTTTCCCTTAATTTTTATTGCACCAACGTATCTCCGGGAATAGTCCTTTTTAAAGTGATTTACAATCCTTTTTAATACAGTCCAGGCCACTTAGGGAAAGCAAAAGTGTTATGTCAGTTTTACTGGACCGGAGACAAGGGTGATCAATGGCTAGGAACATCCTTCGCTGGTCAGCTCTACGAGTCTCCCATCTAATTTGTATCAGTTGGCTGCTGAGCCATTGGAAAAGCTACATGATGTCACCACAATATCTGGATAGAAGGCCAATTTCATTAGTGTATAGTAGACATTACTGTAGTTGGCAACATGTTCTGCTGACAGTGCAGGTCTTCACACGTCTGTAGGAGCCAAGTTACGATACAAGAGTTCCTTGTGGTCCTCCATCTAAGCTCAGGATGTTGAGATTACATTCTATCTAAGTTTAATCATATAGCTTGAGCCTACTGGATTTACAACAGGGCTTGACAAATCCAAGGCGCCAGGTCACCCTGGCGACTAGAAATTGCATCCTGGCGCCTGGGCTTTTGTCAGCCGTCTGCATCTGCCTCCCACTTGCCGACCGCACTAAAGCCAAAAGACGGCTACAGCGCAGTTGTCCAGTTCTAGCCCTGTCTCAGAACCCCACCCCCTCATTTGGAAACAGCTGATCACAGATCGAGGTAAAGGGCCAATCACAGCTGATCACAGATCGAGGTAAAGGGCCAATCACAGCTGATCACAGATCGAGGTAAAGGGCCAATCACAGCTGATCACAGATCGAGGTAAAGGGCCAATCACAGCTGATCACAGATCAAGGTAAAGGGCCAATCACAGCTGATCACAGATCGAGGTAAAGGGCCAATCACAGCTCATCCCATGTAAACAAGGGCCGGGTATTGGCATTCCTTTCCTCAGTGCTGTCACAGCATGAAGAAAGGGAAGCCAATAACTGGCTATCCTGTGATAGGGGACATTTACACTGATAATCAGGGATCATCGGTGCTCTGATTACCAGTGAAGCATATCAGTGACCATCAGTGAAGCATATCAGTGACCATCAATGCTGCCTATCAGTGCAGTCTCATCAGTGCTTCCCCATCAGTGCCCATCAATGTCGCCTATCAGTGCAGGCTCATCAGTGCATCCTCATTACTGCCTATCAGTGCAGCTTATCAGTGTCCATCAGTGCTGTCTATCAGTGTCTATCAATGCCGCCTGTCAGTGAAGTCCCATCAGTAGCTCCTTATCTGTACCCAACAGTGCAGCATATAAGTGCGCATCAGTGCTGTCTATCAGTGCCCGTCATTGCTGCCTAACAGTGCAGTCTCATCAGTGCAGTCTATCAGTGACCATCAGTGACCAATAGTGCAGCATATTAGTGACCATCAATGCAGCATATCAGTGCCTATTAGTTCTGTCTTTCAGTGCCCAACAATTCTGCCTATCAGTGCAGCCTCATTAGTGCCTCCTCATTAATGCCTGTCAGTGCTGTCTATCAGTGCCCATCAATGCCACCTATCAGTGCCCATAAGTGCCACCTATCAGTATCCATAAATGCCACCTTATCAGTGCAGCCTCATCAGTGCCCATCAATGCAGCATATCAGTGCCACCTATCATTGCAACCTCATCAGTGCCCATCAGTGCAGCTTATCAGTGACTATCAATGCAGCATATCAGTGCCCATCAATGTTGCCTATCAGTGCAGCCTCATTAGTGCCTCCTCATTAATGCCTATCAGTGCTGTCTATCAGTGCCCATCAATGCTACCTATCAGTGCCCATAAGTGCCACCTATCAGTATCCATAAATGCCACCTTATTAGTGCAGCCTCATCAGTGCCCATCAATGCAGCATATCAGTGCCACCTATCATTGCAACCTCATCAGTGCCCATCAGTGCAGCTTATCAGTGACTATCAATGCAGCATATCAGTGCCCATCAATGTTGCCTATCAGTGCAGCCTCATCAGTGCCTCCTCATAAATGCCCATCAATGCAGCATATCAGTGCCCATCAGTACTGTCTATCAGTGCCCATCAGTGCTGTCTATCAGTGCCTATCAATGCCATCTATCATTGCAGCCTCATCAGTGCCCATCAGTGCAGCTTATCAGTGACTATCAATGCAGCATATCAGTGCCCATCAATGTTGCCTATCAGTGCAGCAGTGTACCAGAGATGGCAATCCAGATGTTTTGGAACTTAATTTCCCATGATGCTCAACTAGACTGCAGGGTGCATGAGCATCATGGGAAACGTAGTTCCAAAACATCTGGGGAGCCAAGGTTCAGCACCATCACTGGTCTATACTCTGTACCTGCTCTGAAAAGAGCAGACAAACGTAATGAAAAGAACTCTGATAGCGCTCGAAGCAAAAAAGAGGAGAGAATGCTGGCCGGTGTCCTGAACTGACCTCAGCAGTGCTGTAATAGGAGATTCTGGTAAACTTAAATTTAAAATTCCCCAGAAATCCTGAGAATAACAGAGGTGGGGGGGGGGGGGAGAAAAGAATGAAAAGAGGAATGATCAAAAGGTGGATCACAACTCCGGGGCTTTGCGTTACTCAAAGCAAGTCACTATAATTGCTTAGAAAGCACAAAGCAGGCCTGCTGTGTAAAGAAACTCTTTTTAAAATGTTAAAAGGACTGGAAACGGACTTTCAGATTTACTTTTAATACATTTTTGTATTATGTAGTCATGCTGGAAAAAAAATGTGGATTTTTTTTTTTTTTTTTAATAAATTCTCATTAACCGCTTTTGTATCAGCCTTTTTAACCCTTTTCTTTATCAAATTTATTTTTAAGTTTGTACAAGTATGATTTTTTTTTTTTTTTAAAGCAGTATTAAACCCAAAAATGTAATATAATGACGTAACCACTTCTGACCCCCCTTAATGACCAAGCCGGATTTTGCGATTCGGCCCTGCGTTATTTTAATGGACAATTGCGCGGTCGTGCGACGCTGTACCCAATTAAAAATTGACGTCCTTTTTTTCCCCACAAACAGAGCTTTCTTTTGGTGGTATTTGATCACCTGTGCGATTTTTATTTTTTGCGCTATAAACAAAAAAAGAGCGACAATTCTGAACAAAAAATATATATTTTTCACATTCTGCTATATAACATTCCCCCCCCCCAAAAAATGTAAAAATCTAAATTTTTGAACCTTTTAGGCCAATTTGTTTTCTGCTAGATATTTTTGATAAATAAGCGTATTTTGATTGGTTTGCACAAAAGTTATTGCGTCTACTAACTACGGGAAAGATTTGTCATTTTTATTGTTTTTTTTTTTTTATTTTTACGGTGATCAGCGATTTTTAGCGAGATTGCGACAGATCGGACCCCTGACTGACATTTTTGACACTTTTGGGGGGACCAATGACATTACTACAGTAATCAGTGCTAAAAATATGCACTATCACTGTAATAATGCCATTGGCAGGGAAGGGGTTAACACAGTGGGTGATCAAGGGGTTAAATGTGTACCTAGGGGTGTGTTTTCTAACTGTATGGGGGCGTGGCTTGTCAAATGACCATAGAGACCTGTGTTCCTATATAGAAGGATCACAGGAGCTCTGTGATCATTCCAGAGAGAAGAACGGTCAGCTGTGTTTACAACAGCCGACTGTCCTTCTCTCTCAGCGGGGGAGCGATCGCGGGTGTCAGGCGGCAATCAGAGCCGCCTGCCCTGTGCATCGGAGTCTCCGCTGACAAATGGGGGCGGGAGTGCGCCGCCGGTGGCGCACGTTTGCCCCCTAGCTGCAGGTGCGCGACCGACGTATACCTACGTTGGTTCGCACAGGAGGGGCTGCCCTGCTGCAATAAAACTGCGGCGGGCGGTCGGAAAACGGTTAACCTCCGGAAAGGTTTTCAGCACTGCGTCCCTTTAACTGGTAATTGCGCGGTCATGCAAAGGTGTACCTAAATGAAATTTAAATCATTTTTTTTTTTTTCACACAAATATAGCTTTCTTTTTGTAGTATTTGATCACTAATGGATTATTTATTTTTTTTCTTAAAAAAATGAAAAAAGACTAAAAATTTTGAAAAAAAAAAAAAAAAAAAACATATTTCCAATTTAATGGTATAAAAACATATCAAATTTAAAAAAATCAAAAAATCTTCATACTTTTAGGTTGAAAAGTTTTCTGCTACATATCTTTAGTAAAAAAAAGAAAAAAAAAATACACTGCTCTACTGACACTGTCCACTGCTCTAAGTTTATATTTTTACAGCTTCTGAACCAGATTTACCCTGCAGCTTATGCGAGACTATACCGTACCTTTCTGTACCTACACTGCATGCAGATTAACTGGGACTGTCGTTAAGTGCACTGACGCTCCTAAAGGGCCCAAACTATAGCCGGCAGAAGCACATCTCAAAGGACTGCCCCTTCCTTAACCACTTTAAGACCGGGCCTATTTCCGACACTTGTTGTTTACAAGCTAAAATCATTTACTTAGAACCCACAAACATCATATATATATATTTTTTAGCAGAGACCCTAGAGAATAAAATGGAGATTGTTGCAATATTTTTTATTACACCGTATTTAGCGGTCTTCCAAATGCATTTTTTGGGGGAAAAAAATCACTGTTTTTAATTTAAAAAATAAGAAAACTGTAAAGTTAGCCCAATGTATTTATATATGTGAAAGATAATGTTACGCCGAGTAAATAGATACCCAACATGCCATGCTTCAAAATTGGGCACGCTCGTGGATTGACGACAAACATTGGTATATAAAAATCCCCATAGGCGACACTTTAAACATTTCTACAGGTTACCATCTTAGAATTACAGAGGAGGTTTAAGGCTCAAATTATTGCTCTCGCTCTATCGATCGCGGCGATACCGCACATGTGTGGTTTGAACACCGTTTACATATGTGGGCGGGACTTGCGTATGCCTTCGCTTCTGCGTGCGAGCCAACGGGACAGGGGGTTTTATTTTTTAATTTTTTTTTCCTACTTTTATTATTTCTTTTTTTTACACAGTTTTTTAAAAGAAAATGTTTATGATCATTTTTATTCCTATTACAAGGAATGTAAACATCCCTTTTAATAGAAATAAGCATGACAGGACCTCTTTAACCTCTTTTTAAAAAGACCTCAGACCTCATAACTACACTAAAAAAGAAAAAAAAATTACTAAAAAAATTGGCTACTTAAGCCGGTTGCTAGGAGACGACATTTGACGTGGCTCTGGTCCTCCAAGAGCATAGAGTCGAGTGGGGGGCCATCTTGTTCTCACTCGACTTCCTGTCTGCGAGGAGAGTGGACCGGATCGGTTTCCCCGCTGCCGGCGGGTCCAGTAAGCGGGGGGAAACAACCGGGACGCGGCGGGGGGGGGCACCTCTTCCGCTGCACCGTAAGGGTGATCCCGCAGTGAATCCGCCATTGGGACCACCCTTATCTGAAAGAGGACTGCCCGCCGTTTCGAAAAATACCGGGGTTATGGCAGCTATCTGCTGCCATAACCCCGGTATTTAGCGTCAAAATACCAATGCAAATCAACAGTGGGCAGTCGGTAAGTGGTTAATGATGATTCTGCAAGCCCCCTTTGTTCCCCCTCCCCTACCAAGCCCGCCTGGCTAGTGTATACCGCCTGGCTAGTGTATACCCAGTCATTCTAGGACTAGCATCATCATGGCCACCACCATGGGGCAAACGCGAAGTAGAAGCAACAGGTGGTATTGGGGGGCAAAGTCAACTTTTGCACTAAGGCCCACAAACTTTAAGCTACCCCTTTAGGTTCATTGTATTGTTTCGTTGCTAAGAGTCGAAAATACCGGAACTGTTTATCTGACCTGTCAAAGACATTTACAAGAAGTTAATGTGCACATACCCTATTTTACCAAAAGTATTAGGACGCCTGCCTTTACACGCACATGAAGTTTAATGGCATCCCAGTCTTATTCCGTAGGGTTCAATATTGAGTTGGCCCACCCTTTGTAGCTATAACAGCTTCAACTCTTTTGGGAAGGCTGTCCACAAGGTTTAGGAGTGTGTCTATGGGAATTTTTGACCCAGAAGCGCATTTGTGAGGTCCGGCACTGATGTTGGATAAGGACGTCTGCTTCGCAGTCTCTGCTCTAATTCACCCTAAAGGTATTCTATCTGGTTGAGGTAAGGACTTGACTGCAGGCCAGTCAAGTTTCTCCACCCCAAACTCGATCATCCATGTCTTTATGGACCTTGCTTTGTGCACTGGTGCGCAGTCATCCCCAAACTGTTCCCACAAAGTTGGGAGCATGAAATTGTCCAAAATGTCTTGGTATGCTGAAGCCCTAAAGAGTTGCATAGTTACATAGTTACATAGTTATATAGTTTGTGAGATTCCTTTCACTGGAACTAAGGGACCCAGCCCAACCCCTGAAAAACAACCCCACACCTGACGACACGCGTTGGGTGGGACTTGGACGTGTGACGTCATCACGCTTTGGGACACACCGGCCTTCTTTATGGTTTGAAACTAATACTTCACTTATGGTTCTCTTCAGCGTTCAAATACTCTGCCAAATGTGAGTGTATATAATTAACCTTTTTAATAAATTCTGATTTCTTGAAAAATAGTATTCTATGAGCATTTTTACTTCTGGGGCCCTTTGGATTTGTGTCTTTGGATATGTGAGGTATATGGAGACATTATCAGCATAAAGGGGATTGGAGTGTCGTTCCTTACAACAGAGGATATGGGTTGAGTCAATTTTGAGATACGTCGTGTTGTATCAGATCAGCTGGAGGGTAAGAGGGAATGTGCTTGGTGTCTGGTGGCGGCTCTCATTTGTACTTCTGCCTGATCGACTGATATATATTTACTCACATCTACATTCAAGTGCTGTTTATGGACTATTTGGAATAGCATAGGGCTACACCTTACTTTTTTTTCAACCCCACACCATAATCCCCCCCCCCTACCAAATGATTTAGACCAGGGCACAAAGCAAGGTCCATAAAGACATGGATGAGCGAGTTTGGTTGGGGTGGATGAACTTGACTGGCCTGACCTAAACCCGATAGAACACCTTTGGGATGAATTCGAGTGGAGACTGCGAGCCAGGTCTTTTCTCCAACATCGGTGCCTGACCTCACAAATGTGCTTCTGGAAGAATGGTCAAACATTCCCATAGACACTCCTAAACCTTGTGGACAGCCTTCCCAGAAGAGTTGAAGCTGTTATAGCTGCAAAGGGTGGGGACAACTCAATATTGAAAACAAGAGTTAACAGGCGCATGGGATGCAGGCCCCAAAAAGGTCCATATGAAAGTTAATTTAAAAAGTCCATATAAGGTGGAAATGTTATATGGTGGTATAGTAAGGATAAAAAGTCTAAAGACTTAGGGCTGCCATCAATGGGAACAAGCCAAGGTTCCAGTAGGCTGCGAAGGACAAACAAAGGAAGAGGCACCTCTAAGTGTAGACTGTAGACATTTTAATGCACAATAGAAACAATATTACCTCACATGGAGTAGGTATTTAAGAGCACTTCAGGTGGAAGGATAGTTAGAATTTTCTCCGGTTGGCACACAGCCGGCCCTACGGTGGGCCAACTCAATTTAAACCCTACAGACTAAGACTGGGATGCCATTAAACTTCTTGTGCGTGTAAAGGCAGGCGTCCCAATAATTTTGGTACTATAGTGTATGTGGTGTGTCCATGAATAGAAGACATGTGGACATACCTGGATATGTCTGCATAATGATGACTTATAGTTATGTACAATATGAGTCCATTTATTTTCAGCGTTGGGGGAACAATGCAACTGGGGAATTTTTATTTCCAAAGCGGAAAATGTTTTAGTTCTGGCTCTCTCACACTCTGTTGTGGATTAATCGGACTCTGGTTTAGAAGCATCTGTCAGCATCTCACTACCTTTATCTGGCTCGGATTTAGAATCCTTCTTCACTTCTTTTGTCATCCAGGATACAAAGCAATTTATATGCCTCCTCGGCGCTGTAGTATCTCCGCGATGACAAACGGAATGATGACACAGTCAAAATGATTACACTGCAAAAAAAAAATAGATAGCACAGTAAAACTAAAATGATTGGAATTAAAATTACTTCAAGTGCATGTAAACCGTAGCAATAGACTTCTCTTATTTGCTCCTCTTTGGTCTGTTAAATAGACCTTCGCTTGGGAAAATCCCAAAGCGGCACCACTAATAGACAGGCAGTACACTCTGGGATACAACCATGGTGTTGTGTATTGAGCCTTTTGTATTGCATGCGTTAGTTGGCATTCGTCAAGTCAGTGAGGTTTTCCCTGGACAGAACTGGCCATTTACAGATATAGTATTTTCACACGTTCTTTAGTTCTGATCTTTAGGAAAAAGTGCCTGTGTCTCCTTATGAGTGTTCCCTAAGCACAAAGTGTCCTTTCTCTGCCAGCTATTGTTGACCTAGGTCCAGTAGGTGAATGTAACAAGAATATAACAATGTTATGATTGTTTAATGACTCAGTCAGCAGGCTTGAGGGTCTGTTGAGCTGGCTGGAAAGAAATTCATATTTGTTGCACTTCTTGGAGCATAGTCTTTCCTGCTGGGCTTCTGCCCTGTGAGAAATGTCTTTCTTCTTAGGCCTTTAGGATTGGAGTGCTGCAGGAATCTCCCCTTCTTCTGGAAAGCCTTTCCTTCTGGGCTTCTTCCCTGTGAGGATGCTGTTGTGAGAACTGACTTTCTCCTTAGGCCTTGGGACACTTCTTGGTACATGGTCTTTACTTCTGGGCTTCTGCCATGTGAAAACCATCTTTCTTCTTAGGCCTTTGGGCATAGAAATTGAAGTGCTGCTGGAATCTCTTTTTGAAGAAATCCTGAAGATGTTGGCTGCTGGAAGCTCTTCTAATTGACCTTGAGGTAGCAACTGTAACTGTCCTCCGCAAGAAAGTTGGTGAGCTGGCTGGGAAGGTCTTAATGTTTGAGACACTTCTTGGAACATGGTTTTTCATTCTGGGCTTCTGCCCTGTGAGGATGAGAACCCTCTTTCTCTCAAGGCCTTGGAGCTAGGGCTTGGAGTGCTGCAAGAATCCCCTCTACCTGGAAACCTGGAAGAATCCTGAAGATTTTGGCTGCTGGAAGCTGTTCTAGTTGCCCTTGAGGTAACAAACGTAATTGTCCACCACAGAAGAGGTAATGAGTTGGCTGGAAAAAAATTCATATTTGAGACAATTGCTGGAACATTGTCTTTCCTCATGGTCTTCTGCCCTGTGAGAATGCTGCTGTGAGAACCATCTTTCTCCATAGACTTTTGGGCCTAGGGCTAGAAGGGTTGCAGGAATGACCTCTTCTTGCAGGAATCCTGAAGATGTTGACTGCTGGTCTGGAAGCTCTTCTAATTGGCCTTGAGGTAGGAAATGTACCTGTGCACAACAAGGGAGGTGTAGAGCTGGCTAGGAAGGTCTTAATACTTGAGACACTTGTTGGAACATGTTATTTCGTCCTGGGCTTCTACCATGTGAGGGTGCTGCTGTGAGAACCATCTTTCTCCCTAGAGGCCTTTGGGCCTAGAGCTTGGAGTGCTACAGAAGTCTTCTCTCCTTGGAGGAATCCTGAAGATGATGGCTACTGGAAAACCTTCTAATTGGCATTCTCCCTAGACTTTTGGGCCTAGGGCTAGAAGTGTTGCAGGAATGACCACTTCTTGCAGGAATCCTGAAGATGTTGGCTGCTGGTCTGGAAGCTCTTTTAATTGGCCTTGAGGTAGGAATTGTATCTGTGCACAACAAGGGAGGTGTAGAGCTGGCTAGGAAGGTCTTAATATTTGAGACACTTGTTGGAACATGTTATTTCGTCCTTGGCTTCTGCCATGTAAGGGTGCTGCTGTGAGAACCATCTTTCTCCCTAGAGGCCATTGGGCCTAGAGCTTGGAGTGCTAAAGAAGTCTTCTCTCTTTGGAGGAATCCTGAAGATGATGGCTACTGGAAAACCTTCTAATTGGCATTGAGGAAGAAATTGTAACTGTCCACAAGATAAGTGATAAGTGATTGGTTGAGTGAAAAATATACATATGAACCTTTTCAGCTGTCCTACCTTGGAACTCTAAGATTGAGCATAGACACCGTTCATTACCAAGAAGCCATGCTTTATGTGTTTAGCTAGCATAGCCCTTAAAAAGAGGGAACCTATGGCACTTTTCCACTGCAAGTACCGGCTCGGCTCCACTTGGCCCTGCTTGGCCCTGTTTGGTTTTCCACTGCATGGTACCGCATGGTACGGTGTTGGAACAGTTCGGTACGGTTTGGTACGGTTTGCTTTTCCACTAAAGTAGTATTAAAGTAAGTGGGTGGGATAACAATGATTCTCTGACCAATCAGTGGCTAGTAGTGACAAACAGTCAAGGCTGCATGCAAAGGATTGTGGGATATGGTACCGGTACGGCCCTCTTGGAACCACAACTGAGGTGGTACTGTTTAAGCGAGCCATACCATTCGGTTCCATGTAGTGAAAAAGCGCCGCTGTACCGTACCGTACCGTACCGTACCGAACCGTTCCTACACCGTACCATGCGATACCATGCAGTGGATAAGCACAAAAGCAAGCCGAACCGCCACTAGAGACCTAGAAAGATGTGTAGAAGGTCAGAAACTATGCTCTAAGGTAGAAACCCTTTAGCTATCTTGTCCCTCACCCTCCTTCTGACCTTCTTTGCAGTACTGCATTTAAACCTGTTCAAGTTCAATCATAAAGTGATCCATTCCTTATCCCACCCAGGGAAAAGGATCTGGAACCTTATTACCAAGTGAGTTGACATTTGGAAAGCAGCTGTTGGATGTCTAAAGATCAATATTTACTGAAGAACAGTATTAAAAGGCTCCACAACCATGACAGAGTTTTTCTGTTTTGTTGGGTTGTCGTTGACCTTGGATGCCTTTCATTTGAAACCCACTCTTGACCTTTGACTTCTTAAGACTTTTTTTTGTAATATTTGTTTTTTGATCCTTTGTCTGTCCTTGCCTCTGATTATCACCATACCACTTCAGTAGAAAAACAACACTCAATCGTCTTAAATGGCTGCATAGTCCTTTCTATATCAGTATGCATTTAAAGGATAACTAAGCCCAAGAACAAGTATGTAATATATTGCAGATTACCAGTCCTTAGATGTGGGGGCTGCATTTGTTTTCATTTTTCGGGTTAAGAACATTTTTGGCAAGTACAGAAAAAACCTGTTGAACTTGCAGCCAGGAATGTGTGTGTACTTCCTGAGCCCTCTGTCAACTTTCTTGTAGAAATGTTTCGGGCAGTTGTAAAACTGCCAGATATCTTCGATAGGTGAGGTGAAGTCTCACCCCCTGCCATGCATCCTAGGCTCCACTGCCCCGTCTGGGCTCTGTAGAATTGGGGTGATTATAGCCATGTGGTAAATGTGTTTTCCGATGAGTTGTGCCAGTCCAAACTGCGTTTTAGGGCATGACAGCTTACTTTTATTAAACAGAACAGAATGGTTTACATACAAATCAGTTGCCCACGCAGGGTTTTCCAACATCAAAATGAACAGTCAACTGAAAAATGACAAGCCCACCTGGCTAAGCTTTGAGAGTACCACTGCTTTGAATATTGGTCTCTCAGCTTACTTGCTTTTTAGGCTCGCTCAGCCTTGTAGATTGCGACCTCATTGCCCAGGTCCACACTCTGACCTTTCAGTAGGAGGCCACCTAAATCCTAGGATGTCCTCCTGCTGGCTGGCGCACACCTAACCCCTGGCTTAGACCTCCTGGCTGGGGCACACCTGACCCCTGGCTGAGACCTCCTGGCTGGGGCACACCTGACCCCTGGCTGAGACCTCCTGTTTCCTGGCTGGGGTACACCTGACCCCGGGCAGAGACCTCCTGGCTGGGCTACACCTTACCCCTGGCTGAGACCTCCTGGCTGGGCTACACCTGACCCCTGGCTGAGACCTCCTGGCTAGGGCACACCTGACCCCTGGCTGAAACCTCCTGTTTCCTGGCTGGGGTACACCTGACCCCTGGCTGAGACCTCCTAGCTGGGGCACACCTGACCTCTGCCTGGGACCTCCTGTCTCCTGGCTGGGGTACACCTGACCTCTGGTTGAGACCTCCTTTTTCCTGGCTGGGGTACACCTGACTCCGGGCAGAGACCTCCTGGCTGGGGCACACCTGACCCCTGGCTGAGACCTCCTGTTTCCTGGCTAGGGTACACCTGACCCTGGGCAGAGACCTCCTGGCTGGGCTACACCTGACCCCTGGCAGAGACCTCCTGGCTAGGGCACACCTGACCCCTGGCTAAAACCTCCTGTTTCCTGGCTGGGGTACACCTGACCCCTGGCTGAGACCTCCTGTCTCCTGGCTGGGGTACACCTGATCTCTGGTTGAGACCTCCTGTTTCCTGGCTGGGGTACACCTGACCCCTGGCAGAGACCTCCTGGCTGGGGCACACCTGCCCCCTGGCTGAAACCTCCTGTTTCCTGGCTGAGACCTCCTGGCTGGAGCACACCTGACCCCTGGCTGGGACCTCCTGTCTCCTGGCTGGGGTACACTGGACCCCTGGTTGAGACCTCATGGCTCCTGGTTAAGCCATATCTCCAAAATAGGAGCCCCAAGCTATTCTCAGGCTTGGTATAACGACCCTGCACACCTGTGCACTCACACAGGCTGAAAGCATCCAGTAAAACCCAAACAATGGATTGAAGGTTCTGTCCTACCCTGGAAACTTTGGAACCTCCAAGCTCTAGACCTTGAATCGATATTACAAAAAAATGGAGACCCAGTCAGAGCCGAATGCGGCTTTGATCGTGTCTTCTCTTCGGCTGCCCTGCAGGTAGGATGCCCGGGTCTCCCGGTGGGACGGGAGACCCGGGCGAGCCGTGGAAGGCAGCGGGAGGGGGGACTTCTCAGCCCCATCGGTTGTCATTACAAGACAGCCGACCATCGGCTATGGACACCGGTACCGGGGTGATGCCTCTAGCTGCAGGCATCACTCTGCTACAGCACTTTTCCCGAAATATCGGCAATATCGGTAAATCGAAAAGGCCGATTCCGATATATCGAAGAAAGTGCATATCGGCATTGCCGGTAATCAGTCGATCACTAGTTTGCAGTCATTAAACCTAAAAGAGTTAGGGTATCTAATGGCATAAAAAAGTACTGTAGGGGGCACGTCCTTATTGGAGGTAGAAATTGCTGCAAATATTTATTTATTTTTTTTTTTAATGAATGTATTTGTATTGTTTTTTTTTTTTTTTTCTTTTGAACTGGAGTTCCACTTCAAACAATATGCATGGCAGGGTATCAATTTACTTCTTGTATCTGTAAATGTCAATATTACTATCCTTATTAATTTTATTACAAGTTCCACATTCCGATTCTGTTTTATATAATACTTCTCTTCTTACGCTATCTTAGGACTGTTTGCAATCAATAAACAGATGGCGGAGTTTGTTATTATATTCAGCACATTTGTTCCAGCATCGTGTGTAACTCAAAAATCTGATCTGTAGTCAGTGTGTTCTGAAAACCACATGGTTAGTCTCCGAGGATCCCTTCAAGATAAACGTCCAATCTTATTGCCAAAATTCTTGCCTTTACTTTTATAAGTGACATTTAATGGGGAGACACCGCGATCGTTCGAACGTATTGTTTCATCTCCCTTCTACAGAATGGGATATAATATTCCCAAAGTTCTTCCATCTTCTTCCTGTTTCTGGTATTTTTCTACAATCTCTTTGTATGTTCCTAAAGTTGAGATAAGCAAATATTG
The DNA here is from genome assembly GCF_965119305.1 of Pelophylax lessonae. NCBI lineage: Eukaryota > Metazoa > Chordata > Amphibia > Anura > Ranidae > Pelophylax > Pelophylax lessonae. Next base: position 290,189,472 of record NC_138774.1, read on the forward strand.
TGTAAATCCATTCCTCATGGTGTCTTCTTCTTGAATCTTGGTGTGCATGGTGTATTTCTTCGAGATCTGTTCAGTAATCCAGTGTGAGACTTCCTGTAATAAAAAACACTCATTGCCGCTCCCTCTCCTTGTGCAGGGGGACCGGTCTTGTGTCCGCCCCCTCCTGTAGTTCTCTACAGGAAGCCTGCAGTGGGAGGACCCTGCTAGTGAGTTGCTACTTACGTGTTTCATCCAACACTGGACTTCATCGTAGCCAAAACCAAAAAAAGTTGAGCTAAGCAAATATTGTGTAAACCCATTCCTCATGGTGTCGTCTTCTTAAATCTTGGTGTGCATGGTGTATTTCTTCGAGATCTGTGCAGTAATCAAGTGTGAGACTTCCTGTAATAAAAACCACTCATTGCCGCTCCCTCTCCTTGTGCAGGGGGATCGGTCTTGTGTCTGCTCCCTCCTGTAGTTCTCTACAGGAAGCCTGCAGTGGGAGGACCCTGCTAGTGAGTTGCTACTTACGTGTTTCACCCAACACTGGACTTCATCATAGCCAAAACCTAAAAGTTTCCCATTGCTCCCAAGTCCTATGTAGTGGATCACAGTTTAGTGGTTTGTAAAGATTTATTATTCTAGGGAAAACATCAAAGAAGCCCCACCTTAGCCCTCAACTTACGTGTTTCACCCAACACTGGACTTCATCGTAGCCAAAACCAAAAAAGTTTCCCATTGCTCCCAAGTCCTATATAATGAATCACAGTTTAGTGGTTTGTAAAGCTTTATTATTCTAGGGCAAACGTCAAAGAAGCCCTACCTTAGTCCTCAACTTACGTGTTTCACCCAACACTAGACTTCATCCTGGCCAAAACCAAAAAGTTTCCCATTGCTCCCAAGTCCTATATAGTGGATCCCAGTTTAGTGGTTTGCAAAGCTTTTTTGTTCTAGGGCAAACGTCAAAGAAGCCCTAGCTTAGTCCTCAACTTACGTGTTTCACCCCAACACTGGACTTCATCGTGGCCAAAACCTAAAAGTTTCCCATTTCTCCCAAGTCCTTTGTAGTGGATCAGAGTTTAGTAGTTTGTAAATGTTTATTATTCCAGGGAAAACTTCAAAGAATCCCCACCTTAGTCCTCAACTTGTGTGTTTCACCTAACACTGGACTTCATCCTAGCCAAAACCTAAAAGTTTCCCATTGCTCCCAAGTCCTATATAGTGGATCCCAGTTTAATTGTTTGTAAAGCTTTATTGTTCTAGGGCAAACGTCAAAGTAGCCCTACCTTAGCCCTTAACTTACGTGTTTCACCCAAAACTGGACTTCATTGTGGCCAAAACCTAAAAGTTTCCCATTGCTCCCAAGTCCTATATAGTGGATCACAGTTTAGTGGTTTGGAAAGCTTTATTATTCTAGGGCAAACGTCAAAGTAGCCCTACCTTAGTCCTCAACTTACGTGTTTCACCCAACACTGAAATTCATCGTGGCCAAAACCAAAAAGTTTCCCTTTGCCTCCAAGTCCTATATAGTGGATCACAGTTTAGTGGTTTGTAAACCTTTATTATTCTAGGGAAAACATCAAAGAAGTCCTACCTTAGTCCTCAACTTACGTGTTTCACCCAACAATGGACTTCATCGCAGCCAAAACCAAAAAGTCTCCCATTGCTCCCAAGTCCTATGTAGTGGATCAGAGTTTATTAGTTTGTAAATGTTTATTATTCCAGGGAAAACTTCAAGGAAGCCCCAATTTGGTCCCAGGGCTGGCCCTACCATGGGTCCCACTGGGTCCATTGGACCCAGGCAGAACTTGGAGAGGGGCAGCAAATTGACTCCCAATATTTTCTTTTTCAGCAGTTTTGTGTGTCATTAGTTTGTGACACATTACTGGCGGAATTTGCCCATCTCATACTGCCGCTCGTTGTGCAAACTGATGAGTATGAGGAGGTGGAGCATCTCCTCTGGGGAACGTCCCTCACGTGATCATGGTGTGCGCAGTGACGTCAGACATCAGCGCACTCCATCTCACGCAGGGCGGCTGGATCTTATAAGGTGGTGGGTGCAGCAGACACAGAAGTGACAGGGTGACTGGGGTCAGACAGTGGGTGTTTGGTGGACCGGTCCGATGGTGAGTTATGGAAAAAGATAACAGTATATATAACATTTTCTAAATTTTATATTTATATAAAATAATGGATGTAAGGGGCCTTTTGTTGGGCGTGATTTTTTTTGGGGGGGGGGGTGGGGGCGGCATTTCATTCTCAGACACAGGCAGCATACTCTCTTGGGCCAGTCCTGCTTGGTCCTAAACTTGTACATTTTACCCAGCACTGGACTCCATCGTAGCCAAAACCAAAAAAGTTTCCCATTGCTCCAAAGTCCTATATAGTGGATCACAGTTTAGTGGTTTGTAAAGCTTTATTGTTCTAGGGCAAACCTCAAAGAAGCCCTACCTTAGTCCTCAACTTACGTGTTTCACCCAACACTGGACTTCATTGTGGCCAAAACCTAAAAGTTTCCCATTGCTCCCAAGTCCTATATAGTGGATCACAGTTTAGTGGTTTGGAAAGCTTTATTATTCTAGGGCAAACGTCAAAGTAGCCCTACCTTAGTCCTCAACTTACGTGTTTCACCCAACACTGGACTTCATCCTAGCCAAAACCTAAAAGTTTCCCATTGCCTCCAAGTCCTATGTAGTGGATCAGAGTTTAGTAGTTTGTAAATGTTTATTATTCCAGGGAAAACTTCAAGGAGGCCCCACCTTGGTCCTAAACTTGCACATTTCACACAGCACTGGACTTCATCGCAGCCAAAACCAAAAAAGTTTCCCATTGCTTCCAAGTCCTATATAGTGGATTCCAGTTTGATTGTTTGTAAAGCTTTATTGTTCTAGGGCAAACGTCAAAGTAGCCCTACCTTAGCCCTCAACTTACGTGTTTCACCCAACACTGGACTTCATTGTGGCCAAAACCTAAAAGTTTCCCATTGCTCCCAAGTCCTATATAGTGGATCACAGTTTAGTGGTTTGGAAAGCTTTATTATTCTAGGGCAAACGTCAAAGAAGCCCTACCTTAGTCCTTAACTTACGTGTTTCACCCAACACTAGACTTCATCCTGGCCAAAACCAAATAGTTTCCCATTGGTCCCAAGTCCTATATAGTGGATCCCAGTTTAGTGGTTTGTAAAGCTTTATTGTTCTAGGACAAACGTCAAAGAAGCCCTACCTTAGTCTTCAACATACGTGTTTCACACAACACTGGACTTCATCGTAGCCAAAACCAAAAAAGTTTCCCATTGCTCCCAAGTCCTATATAGTGTATCACAGGTTAGTGGTTTGTAAAGCTTTATTATTCTGGGGCAAACGTCAAAGTAGCCCTACCTTAGCCTTCAACTTACGTGTTTCACCCAACACTGGACTTCATCGTAGCAAAAACCTAAAAGTTTCCCATTGCTCCCAAGTCCTATATAGTGGATCCCAGTTTAGTGGTTTGTAAAGCTTTATTATTCTAGGGAAAACATCAAAGAAGCCCCACCTTGGCCCTCAACTTGCACATTTCACCTAGCAATGGACTTCATCGTATCCAAAACCAAAACGTTTCCCAATGCTCCCAAGTCCTATATAGTGGATCTCATCCTAGATGGAACAGATACAGGCACCAAGCAAGGGCTGATTGTAATCTCAAACTGTTAATATGTCCAGAGAAAATAGCCATCAACACACAATACCATTCAGCATTTGTAAAACGTTATTATTCCAGGACAAACTTCAAAGAAGCCGCACATTGGTCCTAAACTTACACGTTTCACCCAACGCCCCAGACTTTATTGTAGCCAAAACCAAAAAGTTTCCCGTTGCTCCCAAGGTTTGTATACTGGATTACATCCTAGAGTGCACATTTTCAGACACCAAGCAGGGGGTCATTCTAACCTCAAACTGTTAACACATCTATAGAAAAACAGCCAGCAGCACACTGTATCATTCAGTGTTTGTAAAACTTTATTTCAGGACAAACTCCAAAGAAGCCCCCGCCTTGTTCCTCAACTTACATGTTTCACCCAACACTGAACTTCATTGTAACCAAAACCAAAAAAGTTTCCAATTGCTCCCAAGTTCCATGTAGTGGATCGCATCCGAGAAGGAATGGGTGTGGACATCAAGCAGGGGCTCATTCTAAACTTAAATTGTTAACACATCCAGAGAAAACAAGTAAGGGGTACACCATATAATTCAGGGTTTGTAATAAGTCATACTTTCTGGACAATTTTCAAGGAAGCCCCGCCTTGGTCCTCAACTTATGTTTCACCCTACACAGAACTTCATTGTAGCCAAAGACAACCAGTGTTGGGTGAAAGGTATCAACGTTGGGCTTTTTTGTTACATGCTTGGATATGTATGATGGTCAGGTTTCAACAAACTTTTGGTCATATAGTGTAACTTATCCAAAAGTCTTTATGTCGGGGTATATTCCATAATTAAAATATATTTTGTTTTGCAGAGCTTTGAGGCATGGAAGTGTCTACAGATACCAGATTGTGACAATGACATCTACAGGAGAGAGTGAGCCATCTCCAGAGCTGATTTACCGTCATGGCAGCGGGTACTGCGGGGATGGAATAATCCAAAAGTAAGAGGCGCTTAAAGGATGGGACAGTTATCAGAGGTAGCCATTTATCCTGTCTCGTAGCCCATGGATTACAGGTGCATGCCCTCCTGGGACAGGAATATTTTATTGCGCATCTAATTTAACTGAATATATAGTGCTTTATAAATGTTTTTGTATGTATTTCTGTATATGTGTATATATATATATATATATATATAACGATTTGCACATATTTTTGTACGTATTTTTTTATGTTATTAAAAAAATACAATTTTATTTCTAGTAAGAAAATATAAAACATTGGATTTGTTTATTTTATATTAGAGATTGCAGCCAATAGATGGAGATCCAGACTCTTGTGTTTACCAGTCTATTCAGGGGCGTAACTACAGGAGTTGTAGGGGTTGCAATTGCAACCCGGCCCCATGCTCCAGGGGGCCTGTGAGGCTCCCCTGTACACCTGGATAGAATGAGTGGCCGGGGCAGCATGTAGAGAAATCACTGTCCTCTTTTTTCCTCCTGCAGCTGCAGGAGGAAAATGGAGGAGATTGGTCCCTCTGTATGCGGCCCCCACCATTCCTCCTATCCAGTTCACTCGTGCTCCCCTGGTCCCCCCCCCCCCCGGCTCTCTTGCCGGCTGCTGCAGGGGATGTAACGCAATAGAGAACCAGGAAGGGGTCAGTAAATATGTAATTTACCAGCTCCTTCCTTTTCTGAATGGACAGAGTCATAGCCAGAGACATTGTAAAAAAATAAAATACTGTAAAATGATAAAAAAATAATACATTTAAAATACCAAAAAATAAAAACTACTGACACCAGTGGGTGAACTTCCAGGATCACAAAAGTCACACTTGCAACTGGGCCCTGGAATTCCACCACTGTGGGGAGGCCCCAAGATGGCAGGAAGGGGGCCCACTGCAGAACTTATGAAAGGGTCCTGCTGCGGGACCGTAATAAAGGGCCCCGCAACAAGAGTAAAGGGCCCCAGGATCAGTGGGAAGAACCCCAGGCTTGAAGGGAAGGGCCCTGGCCAGGAGTCCAGGGGGCCCTTCATGGTTTCTTGCACCGGGGTTCTAGTTACGCCTCTGAGTCTATTCTTAGCTGATCTGCCCTAAACCTGTTGTTTACGAAGTACAGAGGCTTCACCACTTCTTGAAGTGTTGTTTTCCCAGTTGAGATGATTTCTCGGGGTTAAGAATGGGCTACAGGTTTGGTCCAAGTTCAAGTTTGCCTGAGTTCAGAAGTCGATGTTATCGCTGGGCCAATAAACTGCAGGAAGGGGATTTCCCCACCCTGCAGCCACATTTACACAAAGAGGCAGGGTTGCTTGTGATATCATTGAGCTAATATGACCACATGGCCATTATAGGTCAATGTTATTGATCCAAAAACGTCAGAAGGAGGAACTAGTTAAAGCTGCTGGGCACCCAGGAAATCACTGCTCCTGGAAGTGTTGGTTTCCCAATGGGCCTTGAAAGGTGATTTTTTAGGATTAGGAATGGGCTCCAGGTTCGGTCTAAGTCCATGTTTGGCTGAATTTAGATGTCAGCTGACAGTGTGGAGCCAATGAGCTGCTTCACAACGTCTTGACGTGTTGGTTTTCCAGTGGACTTCAAGAGATAATTTCTCAGGATTAAGAATGGGTTACAGGTTTGGTCCAAGTCCATGTTTGCCTGAGTTCAGAAGTCAGCTGTTTGTCCTGGGCCATTGAACTGCAGGCGGGGGATTCTCCGCCTGCAGCTGCACATACACAAAGAGGCAGGGATGCCCATGACATCATCAAGCTAGTATGACCACATAGCCATATTAGGTCAACATTTTTTAAACTAGGATGTCAGCAGGAGGCATTAGTGAGAACTGATGGGCCCACAGGAGATCACAACTTCTAAGTGTTGGTTTCTCAGTGGGCTTTGAGAGATGATTTCTCAGAATTAAGGGTGAGCTCCAGATTTCTCAGAATTAAGGGTGAGCTCCAGGTTCAGCCCAAGTCCATGTTTGGCCAAACTCAGAAGTCAGCTGTCAGTAGCCATATTAGGCCAATGCAGGGGTGGACTGACAACTCATGGGGCCCCCGGGCAATCAGAGATCATGGGGCCCCCTGTGTCCACACTCAAGCCACACAAAGCTCCACCTACAAATTGCAGCTCAGCCACATAGAGTGGGCATTTAAATATCTACCACAGCATAGCCTGCATGGAAGTTCCTGGCTTCTTTCTGTAGTGTGTAGCCTCTCATGGGGCCCCCTACTGACCCTGGGCCCTCGGGCAGTGCCCTAATCCCCGAATGGTCAGTCCGCCCCTGGGCCAATGGTGTCACGAGCAGCCCCAATCCTTTGATTGCATTCGGCTTTAGAATAGGGATTGTCCCGGCCACAGTCCATTGGCCTAGAAATAGCAGCTGTCTTCCAGGTTCAGCCAGACCCAAGTTCGGACTAAACCCAGGCACATCACTGCTCAGGATCAGAGCTGTGTTTGGTTGCATGGACAGTCTTTATTTTTTACATCTACTCTATACAGAATCTTTACTGGGCATCTTATAGCTATATAGTAGGGAATTGATCCTTCATTATTTCAACCTGTAGTTTTTGGCACACTTTGTCACCCAACCTGGGACCCAATTCATTGATTATCATTTGCATCTCCTGATCTTATCTTTAGAACACTGGAGACGTTCTGAAAATAATTATTTTTGAACACGCCTGGATAATTGCTACCATTAACATTGCTTTATGACTATAAGCCCAGTCCCATAGCAGCCATTGCTTCCATGCATTGTGCTGACGATGGCCAACTAGCCTGAAACAGCTGTGTGCAGTTTAGAATAAATGTCCCTATAACTTTGGGCGATATCTGTTCTATAACCAGCGGTTCTGCATTAGCGATGCAGTTGGCCAATAGGCATAAAGGAGTTATTTTCTTGGCTCCACCCACTATTTTAAAATGAGGAATAAACCCATTTTTGGATCAGTGATGAAAGAGAGATCTCCAAATACATTCTGTTTTAGGAAGACTATACTGTGTTTGTTAGTAACCGTAGTGATCTTGAAAGGACTTAATAGGACTCTTTTTCTACTCATTTCCGTAGGAGCAGATAATATTGAAGCAATAAATATGATTGATCCAACATTTTAGTTTAGACACATATGGGGCTGGTTAGCATATGTCCCCATAGAATGAGTGTTTTATGCATTTGGGAATATTTATGAAGTGCTAACCTGTCTTCAGCATAGTTAGAGCTTGCCCTGCTGAAGAGCCCCATCGTTACTGTATGTTCCTCTTGCTCCTCTTATAGTATTTACAGAGCTTGTGTAGCATTACCTTGTTTGCAAAAAAATGAATTTACCAGCATTTATTAAACAAAAATTCTTACAGTGCTTTCCCTATTCCCATTGATGTCTTCTGCAGACTCACTGCTCCTTTCTCAGGTTGATTGTCATCCAGTGTCATTCAACCAACTGCCTATAAGCACAGGAAGCCATGGAAAGTGAGCCACCTTGGGCTTATAGAAGAATTCTGCAAAGAACAACATCATGTCATCATTCCATTATTAGGGGTGCCCTAGTCTTCATCCAGTAGGACTCCAAAGGATGAACTTAACAGTTGACTGTTGAGTGTTGATGACTCTTTTTGCATATTGGATTTTATTCTGACTGGTTACTGCAAGTAGCCTTCAAGCAGGCATATAGATGTGCAGTGCAGATATGATTCTATCCAATCAGATTCAAACCTTCACTTTAAAATTACAGTTTAAGAATGAATGAGAGATTAAGTTCTGAAGGGTAAAGTAGGCAGTGGTCATTGCAAATACTTTTCTAAACAAGGCCCTATGTTCTCTAAGTGTTGAGGGACCTTGGATGTACGTTATGTCAAAGCATAGCAGTATTTTTTGGCTCCTCTGATACGGTTGACCACTGTCAGAAAGGTTTGGTCTGGGTGCTGGATCAAAGTTGTTCTCTAAGTGTTGAGGGACCTTGGATGTACTCAGTGCCATAGCATAGCAATGATTTTAGGCTAAACCTCTGATAGTGTTGACCATAATCAGAAGGGTCTGGTCTGGGTAATGGACCAGGGTTTTCCTTTAAGCATTGAGGGACCTTGGATGTACGTTATGTCAAAGCATAGCAGTATTTTTTGGCTCCTCTGATAAGGTTGACCACTGTCAGAAAGGTTTGGTCTGGGTGCTGTATCAAAGTTGTTCTCTAAGTGTTGAGGGACCTTGGATGTACTCAATGTCAAAGCATAGCAAAGATTTTAGGCTTCTCTGATGGTGTTGACCATAGTCATAAGGATTTGGTCTGGGTAATGGACCAGGGTTTTCCTTTAAGCATTGAGGGACCTTGGATGTACTCAGTGCCATAGCATAGCAATGATTTTAGGCTAAACCTCTGATAGTGTTGACCATAATCAGAAGGGTCTGATCTGGGTAATGGACCAGGGTTTTCCTTTAAGCGTTAAGGGACCTTGGATGTACGTAATGTCAAAGCATAGCAATAGTTTTTGGCTCCTCTGATAGTGTTGACCACTGTCAGAAAGGTTTGGTCTGGGTGCTGGATCAAAGTTGTTCTCTAAGTGTTGAGGGACCTTGGATGTACTCAATGTCAAAGCATAGCAATGGTTTTAGGCTTCTCTGATAGTGTTGACCATAGTCATAAGGATTTAGTCTGGGTAATGGACCAGGGTTTTCCTTTAAGCGTTGAGGAACCTTGGATATACTCAGTGTCATAGCATAGCAATGATTTTAGGCTAATCCTCTGATATTTTTGACCATATTCAGAAGGTTCTGGTCTGGGTAATGGACCAGGGTTTTCCTTTAAGCGTTGAGGGACTTGGGATGTACGTAATGTCAAAGCATAGCAGTAGTTTTTGGAATCTCTAAAAGTGTTGACCACTGTCAGAAAGGTTTGGTCTGGGTGCTGGATCAAAGTTGTTCTCTAAGTGTTGAGGGACCTTGGATGTACTCAATGTCAAAGCATAGATATGGTTTTAGGACTTCTCTGATAGTTTTGACCATAGTCATAAAGGTTTGGTCTGGGTGTTGGACCTTGGATGTACTCAATGTCAAAGCATAGCAATGGTTTTAGGCTTCTTTCATAGTGTTGACCATAGTCAGAAAGGTTTGCTCCGGGTGCTAGACCTTGGATGTACTCAATGTCAAAGCATAGCAATGGTTTTAGTCTAGTCCTCTAAAACTGTTGACCATAGTCAGAAGGGTTTGGTCTTGGTGATGAACCAGGGTTTTCCTCTAAGCTTTGAGGGACCTTGGATGAAAACCTAAAAAGTAGAATGAGTGCCATAAAGGATGAATAATAATATACATTAATAATAAAGTATTGGCGACCGCAGTGACCAGGCAGATGCTATCATTTATTTTCTAACCTACATAAGGAAAATGACAGATGGTTGTTATTGGCAGCACCTCCATTTGACTCAAGCAGGGCTGAGCATCGAAGGTGACTTCCCAGAAATAATTACACCTGATTCTTATTAACAATGAAAATTATTGCTACGACTTTTAATAATAAATCTTCATAAAATGTTATTGTGTCAAATACAATTAAATCACTTTAACATAAATAGTATTAATATGCTTTTTCAAATATTTAAAATGATTATAGCATTACACCAGTAAACCATGCCCTTGGCTGTGCCCTCCCTTAGTAAACTGAAAGAAAAATCCCTATCATTGGTAACATGCCACTAGCTACACCTAACCATATGAATGTGTACGCATATCGAATATTTTGCACATCCAGTGATCCATTACATATCACTATATGAGTTACGTTGGCCCTTACACAACTTACATTTAAAACTGGTGGCCAATCACATTCCAACAACTGGCCCCGAAGCTCCCTAATCTTAAGTAGCTTTTCTGTAGACATCATCAAAGAACCACCCCTCACATGCTGTGACAAAGGAAAGCCTAAGCCTTCCAACTTTTCATAGACCAAACTTGTAACCTATTGGTCTTATTCCATACCAGACCTGCTAACCTATTCCGACTCTAAACTAAGAATCCAAGGGTTGGAGGGAGGTACTAACTTTTGCCAGCAGTAAAATAGATGGCCTTTACATGTCCTTGGCAGTACACTCTTTTAGTAAACTGCATTAGACCCATACCATTGGTACCATACCACTAGCTACACCTAACAGATTAGTGGGTACACATATCTGTTACTTCATACATCCAATGACCTATTACACAACTCTATTTCTATGAACTCAACACCAGACTTGTGAAGTTAGTCCTGATACAGGTTACATAATAAATTGGTGACCATTGACAATAAAACAACAGGTCACAGAGCTTCCAAATGTTAATGAGTTTCTTGTAGGCACCATCAACCACCCACCGCTCACCTGTTGTGACAGGCAAACCTTAAACTTTCTAATTTTACATCGACCAAACTCATAACCTATTGGCTATATCCCACACCAGACCAGCTAACCCCACCTATCGCAACCTTTTCAACACAGAGGAACCCTTGAAATAACTTTCCAGGCCCAGAGAACCCCTGCTAAAAATGACTACAACAATATCTATAACTCATGAAATATTAGTGTGATGGTCATTGGGAAGAATACTCCTTATACTTGTGTATATTGGGAAGAATTACCCCTTTACAGATAGCTAAAAAGATTGGTGGTGTCAGTGGGAACCTATCTGAGAGGCAGAAATTGCTCATTGCTCAAGGAACCCTTAGCAACCGCTGGAGGAACCCTGGTTGAGAAATTCTGCACTAACCTATTCCGAGTCTCTCTAAAGCATGAAGTTCTTGATAATGCACTTTTTTTCGCATTGGTAATTTCATGATGTCTGTATATTGGTTACTACAGCTGTTTATTTCTTGATAGTCTCATGATGTAAAAACAGGCTTAAGTAAGCAGTTATGTACAGCTTTTCACCTTGATTTTGGATAAAGTACCGAATGACCAGAATCCCAGCCTGGATATCGTCAATCCCAGTGTTTCTCATCCAGGGTTCCATGGAATCCTAGGGTTCCTTCGGAGGTTGCCAGGGGTTCCTTGAGCATTGAGCAACTTCTACCTCTCAGATAAGTTCCCTCTGACACCATTGATCGTTTTAGCTATCTGTAAGAGAGTTATTCTTCCCACTGACCACAAATGTAAGGAGCATTCTTCCCACTGACCATCACACTAATGGATCATGAGTTGTAGCTATAGTAATTCTTAGTAGGGGTTCCCTGAGACTGCAAAGTTATTTTAAGGGTTCCTCTGTGTTGAAATGGTTGACAAAGGCTGGTCTATCCTGCCCTAGGCAGTACACATTCCTGGGGTGGAGAACTGGCAAGTCTGGACCTGGGGAAACTGATTCTCTATAAGGAGTTATTCTGGGACATACGTCTGCTTTGGGAGATGCTGGATGTGGAATTGCTGTGTGTGTGCCAGCTAGGCAGATGCCCTGTCCCCTTGGCATCGAGTCAGAAAGTGATGGGAAATCCAAATATTTATAGTTGTCACCAAAAAAAGTCAGGTTTGGTGACAACTGTCTGAGAGGGGAATTCCCTTCAATTTGGTAAGATTTCCTTTCTGTTGCATCTCCAATTAAGGAAAATTTCTCCAATGGGACACACACAAAAAAGTAACCCTCCCCTACTCTATCCAAAACTAAAAAAGTTTACGCTATACATACAGGTTGAAGATAAGCTTTGTTCATGGTCTGACAACGCTGTGAAAGTTTGTTTGTATTTTCTGCATGACCTGTTTTTTTCAGCTTTCAACATCAGTTTGATGGGATCCTTCTGCAAGTGCTGTTGATATAACAATTGAGTCAAGGGCTAAAATATAACTATTACTCCAACATTAAGTTATGGCATTACCTTGATGCATAATATAAGATAAAAGAACAGTTTAAAATATAAAAAATGATTGCCGTTACATAAAGAACTTAGTGGTTGACCATAGTCTTTCATTGTTGTTGGGGATTTCTGGTTCACTTCTTCACATAGACTCGAATGGATGACCATGGTCTTCTATAATTGTTGAAGATTTCTTGTTCACTCCCCTACGTAGATTCTAGTGGTTGACCATAGTCTTCCATCTTTGTTGGGGATTTCTGGTTCACTTCTTCACATAGACTCTAATGGATGACCATGGTCTTCCATCATTGTTGGGGATTTCTGATTCACTCCTCTACGTAGATTCTAGTGGTTGACCATAGTCTTCCATCTTTGTTGGGGATTTCTGGTTCACTTCTTCACATAGACTCTAATGGATGACCATGGTCTTCCATAATTGTTGGGGATTTCTGGTTCACGTCTTCAAATAGACTCTAATGGATGACCATGGTCTTCCATAATTGTTGGGGATTTCTGGTTCACTTCTTCACATAGACTCTAATGGATGACCATGGTCTTCCATCATTGTTGGGGATTTCTGGTTCACTCCTCTACGTAGATTCTAGTGGTTGATCATAGTCTTCCATCTTTGTTGGGGATTTCTGGTTCACTTCTTCACATTGACTCTAATGGATGACCATGGTCTTCCATCATTGTTGGGGATTTCTGGTTCACTCCTCTATGTAGATTATAGTGCTTGACCATAGTCTTCCATCTTTGTTGGGGATTTCTGGTTCACTTCTTTACATAGACTCTAGTGGTTGACCATAGTCTTCCATCTTTGTTGGGGATTTCTGGTTCACTTCCTCATGCAGAATTATTTTAACTCAGCAATATTTACAGACTTTTAAGAGTTTCCATATCTTTCAGATTGTTCACAGTCTGGGAAACTCAATGAAGTGGTAAGAATCACTTTTCTAGCAATGGTTTCCTTTAGAATCGCCTGTGCCTATTTCACGCAAGAATTTGTGCCAGTTTTGGTAACATTACCGAAACAGGCGACAAATTTAGGTAGTTCTAACTGCTGCCACTTGATATGGCAGCAACTAGGTCTTAAAAGAATGACCACCAGTTGGTAATTTAGGAAACTGGTGATAATTAGAACCAGTTCTGAACTGACATATGGGGGTACGCCAGAGTGGGGCATGTCTATACTGGGAAGCTGTCATGTATGTGTTATCTTCCCTAACAGTCCAAAGCAATATTCCCAATGCACACATTCCTGGGAATGGCTGAAGACTAAGTGGGTACTATAGTGTGCCCCAGAATGTCTCAAAGCATATGTCACCAACGCACCTAGGAACTCCATTAAAAAGGGTCCAACACTATTGAACAATCACATTTGGGGCCTATACTGGCCGACACTTACTTCTGTATCCTGTGAATGCCTAATGTACCTTCAGACACAGAATACAACGTTCTTAGCTGTCAGGCAAACCCATCTGGGCTAATTTTTGGGGCCAATACCGGCCGACACTTACTTCTGTATCCTGTGAATGCCTAATGTACCTTCAGACACAGTATACAACGTTCTTAGCTGTCAGGTAAACCCATGTGGGCTAATTTTTGGGGCCAATACCGGCCGACACTTTCTTGTGTATCCTTTGAATGCCTAATGTACCTTCAGCCACAGGCATGTGAATGGGGCCCCACGTGGCTCTGAAACATCGCTATCTTCTACTGTGATTGTTCAATAAAGCATTGGACCCTTTTTAATGGGGTTTCTTGGTGTGCTGGTAACATATTCCTAGCTTCTCCAAAGGGCTCTACCCCTGGCCCCAGGGGGATCCCCTCATCTGAAAGCTCAGTATATGTTGGTATCATAACCCACATATAGCAATACCCATATTTTGAAAATCATTTGGTGAGTGAAGCCTGATGGAAAACTGGGAGACTAGTTCCCTCAAGGGTCCACCTTACTTTTGCTTAAAAGTGGATAGGCAGATTGGAAAGTCCCTATTGGACTAAATAGCAGTTACGGATCCACCTACTGCCATGTGCTGTCAATCAACAGAAAACTGGACCTGATGGAGAACTAGACTCTCAGTTCCCCATCAAGCTCCAACCAACACTCTACAAGTCTCCTTGGCCTTGCACCTGTCAGTGTGAAGGGTGCAGTGGCCAAGGACGGAACACACTGAGGAAGGTGTGTCCATCATGGAAACTTTAGCCTCAGAACCTGGCCCCAACACATTCATTTACCTTTCTCTGACAGCTACAAGAATCAGACCCAATCATCTGAGATTGAGGTTCGGCAAACCAACACAATTCTAAAGGGTGTTTATGAATTTCTCCTAAAGTCTAAATAGAATAAAGTAAAAAAGATGCCAAAAAAACCCCCAAAACTGAAATAAGCTAAAACATTTGTTTGTGGCATTATATGTTTTTCAATGCTTTCTTGTTGAAGTATCCTAAACCTGATGTAATATTACATGCAAAGTCTGCTTCCTCCTTCTTTAGGGACCTGGGTGAAGAGTGCGATGACCGGAACAAGATAAATGGTGATGGATGTTCTCTATTTTGTCATCAAGAGCCATCTTTCCACTGCATGGGTAAGTGGTAACCATCAATGGGTTATATTATAATTTATTATAAAATAATTTTTAAAATAATATAAATATAATAAAATATATAATAAATATATATATATATATATAATATAAATGTTTATATATTCTATAAATATATATACATATATATATATATATATATATATATATATATATATATATATATATATATATATAATATAATATAATTTTATATATATATATATATATATATATATATATATATATATATATAAAATAAAATAGGATAGATTTTATAAAATAATTTATTATACTTGGGGAAAAAAACCTTTCATTTTTTTTTAATTTATTATGTAATAATAAATTTACACTATGGGGTTTATTTACTAAAGCTAGAGTGGGGAAAATTAGTCACATTTCTGCAGAGAAACCAGTCAGTTTCCAGGTTTTATTGCTAAAGCGTATTTAAACAAGCTGAGGTTGGAAGCTGAATTTTAATGGCATCCCAGTCTTAGTCCGTAGGGTTCAATATTGAGTTGGCCCACCCTTTGCAGCTAAAACAGCTTCAACTCTTCTGGGAAGACTGTCCACAAGGTTTAGGAGTGTCTATGGGAATGTTTCACCATTCTCCCAGAAGAGCATGTGTGAGGTCAGGCACTGATGTTGAACCAGAAGACTTGGCTCACAGTCTCCGCACTTATTCACCCCAAAGGTGTTCTGTTGGGTTGAGATCAGGACTCTGTGCAGGCCAATCAAGTTCCTTCACCATAAAAAACTCGCTCATCCATGTCTTTATGGACCTTGCTTTGTGCACTGGTGCGCAGTCACGTTGGAACAGGAAGAGGACATCCCCAAACTGTTTCCACAAAGTTGGGAGCATGAAAGTGTCCAAAATGTTTTGGTATGCTGACATCTTAAGAGTTCCCCTTACTGGAATTAAGGGGCCAACCCCTGAAAAACAACCTCACACCATAATCCCCCTCCACCAAATGATTTGGATCAGTGCAAATCCCACCATGTCCGCAGCCTCTGACCAGACCACCACCTGCACCAGGTCCACTGCCTCTTATCACCCCCTGCACTTTTGTTTCACTTGACCCTCCCTTCTAGATTGTAAGCTCTAACGAGCAGGGCCCTCTAGTTCCTCCTGTTCTGAACTGTATTGTAACTGTATTGTCTCCCCTCACATTGTAAAGCGCTGCGCAAACTGTTGGCGCTATATAAATCCTGTATAATAATAATATAAAAATGTCCGCAGCCTTTGACCAGACCACCACCTACATCCATGTCCACAGCCGCTGACCACCCCCTGTAGCATGTCCACAGCCTCCTACCACCCCCTGCATCATGTCCGCAGCCTCTGACCAGACCACCACCCCCTGCACCATGTCCACAGCCTCTTACCACCCCCTGCACCACGTCCGCAGCCTCTTACCACCCCCTGCACCACGTCCGCAGTCTTTGACCCGACCACCACCTGCATCATGTCCGCAGCCTCTTACCACCCCCTGCATCATGTCCGCAGCCTCTGACCAGACCACCACCACCTGTACCATGTCCACAGCCTCTTACCACCCCCTGCATCATGTCCGCGATACAACTGCTATGGGCGGACATGAAGGGGTTTATGGGAGAATCTGACGGGTGATGCCACCTGTCAGACTTAACTCTCTGTGATTGGACATAGCCAATCAGCTAACCTCAGGCCAAATCATTGGGCTGACATCTGCTGCCAAACTTGTGCACGGCAACCCGGAAGACAGGTCATGGCGCACAGGTACTTCGCCTGGCCTGCAGCTGCCGCCCGTCCGCTATACAACTGCTATGGGCGGGCACGAAGGGGTTGATGGGAGAATCTGACGGGCGGTGCCACCTTTCAGACTCTTCTACATATTGAGCTAATGTTCCCACGGCGTGTGTACAGCAAAGCATAGGGGCCACGGCATGTGTACAGCAAAGCACAGGAGGCCACGGCATGTGTACAGCAAATCATAGTGGCCACCGCATGTGTTAAGCAAAGCATAGGGGCCACCGCATGTGTACAGAAAAGCATAGGGGCCACGGCATATATACAGCTCCGTCGGGTTGCAATGGTAGAATTTATGTGGGTGCCTTGGCCGCCCCTACGATAGGAGCCTTACTGTTTTATTTATATTTTTTATTTTTATAAATATCTCAAATAATATCAGTTCCAGGATGTGTCTTTCTATTGTGAATAAATTAAAAGCTTGTGAAAACACCAATATGAGCTCGTGCGCTCGAACGCTTGCTCACCTCGGTTCAGAAAATGCTGATAATATACAAATTAGCAGCTCGCTGACTCCCGGCTCCATGACAGATTTAGTGTCTTGGCCATCCTGCTCACCGTGCTGTATCGGGATGACTCATCAGGATTCCTTCACACATCACATTTGTTAAAATATCTGATGGAGTTTTTAGAACTGTAAAACAATTAGTCTGGATACAAATGAAATAAAGACAAAAAATTAAAAATTATCTTTTTTTTTTTTTAACTATTTTATCTCCTATGGGGAAAAGTATTATTGTTCAAAATTATTATTAAATATTAATTAAATTAAATTAATATTAATTATTAAAAAAATTATCATTTTTTTTTTACCGTTCCATCTCCTGTGGAGTAATGTATTATTGTTAACAGTTATTAGTAAATATGAATTAAATTACATTTAAAGAGGTTGTAAACCCTATAAAAAAAAAATGGAAAAAAAAACCTGCAAGACAAAGGCATAATGAGCTAGTATGCATCGCATACTAGCCCATTATGTGTAACTTACCTTAGAACGAAGCCCCGACACGGACCGCCGGACATCGCTGCGGGCGCTGCCATGATCCCTCGTCGTCTCTTCCGGCATGCGCGCGGGAGTGATTTTTCCGGCAAGCTCCCGGCAACTTAATTGAAGGTCCCCCCAGACCTTCAGAGCGCATGCGCCGCTCGCGCACTGTAAATATCTCCTAAACCATGGCGGTTTAGGAGATATTATTTGTAACTACAGGTAAGCCTTATTATAGGCTTACCTGTAGGTAAAAGTGTCAAAAAGCGGGATACTACCGCTTTAAATTCAATTATTCATATTAAATATTAATTATTATTAATTCCCATCTAGGGCGGAAGTAAACCATTTATTGTTTTTTTTTTTTTTTTTTAAATCAAACAATCAAAAAAATATTTTTTGATCTTTTGCTTTAATGGTAGAGGAGAGATTTGGGGTCCATAAAGAGGACCTGTCATCCTTTTTTTCTATTACAAGGGATGATTACATTCCTTGTAAAAGGAATACAAATGATTAAATAAAAAATAAATAAATAAAATAAATAATATATTTTTTTTAAAGCACTCCCATCCCTCCCTGCTTGTGCGCAGATGTGAACGCATACTTAAGTCACGCATATGTAAACAGTGTTTGTACCACACATGTGAGGTATCGCCGCGATCGTTAGAGCGAGACCAATAATTCTAGCGCTAGACCTCCTCTGTAACTCTAAACAGGTAACAGGTAAAAGTGTTTAAAATGTTGCCTATGGAGACATTTATGTGCCGTAGTGTGTCGCCATTCATCGCAATTTTAAAGCATGACATGTTAGGTATCTATTTACTCGGCGTAACTTCATCTTTTATTTTTTATCAAAGAAATTGTGTTTATATATATATTTTTTTGCATTCAAATTCATTAAAAATAAAAAAGTGAAAAATCACTGCGCAAATAATGTGTGACATAAAAAATTTCAACAATCACCATTTTATTCTCTAGGGCCTCTGCTAAAAAAAATAAAAAAAAATAAAAATCTATAAAGTTTGGGGGTTCTAAATAATTTACTAGCAAAAAATAAAGTGCCAGATAAAGCTTGATCGGCAAGTGGGTATCTAATAGGCTATATTAGGCTCCGTTCACATCGAGGCATTTTTTGGGGCGATTTTCTGCTCTAAAAATGCCCAACAAGACAAATCCCATTCATGTCAATGACTCCCCTGTACACATCTGAGCATTCTGTCGCCTTAAGCAAAATGCCTGTCGCTGAAAAAAAGTACATGAGCTTCTTTTTTTTTTTTTTTGGCAGATTGTCACTTGTCAACCCTAAAAACGCCTGCACAAAAAAATCTTGTAAAACGCCCCAGAAATGCCTGAAAAAGCAACCCTTGGATGTGAACGTAGCTTAAAATGTTTCTATTTTCTTTATATTTCAATTTTTTGGAGTCTCCAGGGTTACAGCAGACCATTTGTATCCGCATTGCATACTGAAAAAAAAAAAAAAAAAATTCATTTTTATCTTTTTTTATTTTACCACCTGTGTTAAAAAAAAAAAAAAAGTTAATTATAGCTTTACAAATTGTGTTTATGAGTAACAGACAAATTCTGAAATGAATCAGAAGAAGTGGGAGGACGGGCATTGTGTTTGTGGCCTGAATGAAGAGGTGTTAACTGTGGGATAGACTGACACTGGAAGAGTCATAAATTCCACATACTATACATAGTTTACAACGGATGCAAATGAGTCCGGACAAACGGCAGCGTAAAAAAAAAAGCTTTTAATTTTAGCACAGAGTTGTCCAACTTCTCTCGTTAAGGGCCACGTTTCAGGATTATGGAATTTATGCAATGATTTTGCAGATACAGTGCCTTGCGAAAGTATTCGGCCCCCTTGAACTTTGCTACCTTTTGCCACATTTCAGGCTTCAAACATAAAGATATAAAACTGTAATTTTTTGTGAAGAATCAACAACAAGTGGGACACAATCATGAAGTGGAACGAAATTTATTGGATATTTCAAACTTTTTTAACAAATAAAAAACTGAAAAATTGGGCGTGCAAAATTATTCAGCCCCCTTAAGTTAATACTTTGTAGCGCCACCTTTTGCTGCGATTACAGCTGTAAGTCGCTTGGGGTATGTCTCTATCAGTTTTGCACATCGAGAGACTGAAATGTTTGCCTATTCCTCCTTGCAAAACCGCTGGAGCTCAGTGAGGTTGGATGGAGAGCGTTTGTGAACAGCAGTTTTCAGTTCTTTCCACAGATTCTCAATTGGATTCAGGTCTGGACTTTGATTTGGCCATTCTAACACCTGGATATGTTTATTTGTGAACCATTCCATTGTAGATTTTGCTTTATGTTTTGGATCATTGTCTTGTTGGAAGACAAATCTCCGTCCCAGTCTCAGGTCTTTTGCAGACTCCATCAGGTTTTCTTCCAGAATGGTCCTGTATTTGGCTCCATCCATCTTCCCATCAATTTTAACCATCTTCCCTGTCCCTGCTGAAGAAAAGCAGGCCCAAACCATGATGCTGCCACCACCATGTATGACAGTGGGGACGGTGTGTTCAGGGTGATGAGCTGTGTTGCTTTGTGTGATTGTGTGATTTTGGTTTCATCTGACCAGAGCCCCTTCTTCCACATGTTTGGTGTCTCCCAGGTGGCTTGTGGCAAACTTTAAACGACACTTTTTATGGATATCTTTAAGAAATGTCTTTCTTCTTGCCACTCTTCCATAAAGGGCAGATTTGTGCAGTATACGACTGATTGTTGTCCTATGGACAGAGTCTCCCACCTCAGCTGTAGATCTCTGCAGTTCATCCAGAGTGATCATGGGCCTCTTGGCTGCATCTCTGATCAGTCTTCTCCTTGTATGAGCTGAAAGTTTAGAGGGACGGCCAGGTCTTCGTAGATTTGCAGTGGTCTGATACTCCTTCCATTTCAATATTATCGCTTGCACAGTGCTCCTTGGGATGTTTAAAGCTTGGGAAATCTTTTTGTATCCAAATCCGGCTTTAACCTTCTCCACACCAGTATCTCGGACCTGCCTGGTGTGTTCCTTGTTCTTCATGATGCTCTCTGCGCTTTAAACGGACCTCTGAGACTATCACAGTGCAGGTGCATTTATACGGAGACTTGATTACACACAGGTGGATTCTATTTATCATCATTAGTCATTTAGGTCAACATTGGATCATTCAGAGATCCTCACTGAACTTCTGGAGAGAGTTTGCTGCACTGAAAGTAAAGGGGCTGAATAATTTTGCACGCCCAATTTTTCAGTTTTTTATTTGTTAACAAAGTTTGAAATATCCAATAAATTTCGTTCCACTTCACGATTGTGTCCCACTTGTTGATTCTTCACAAAAAATTACAGTTTTATATTTTTATTTTGGAAGCCTGAAATGTGGCAAAAGGTCAAAAAGTTCAAGGGGGCCGAATACTTTCGCAAGGCACTGTGTATATATATATATATATATATATATATATATATATATATATATATATATATACATATATATATATATATATTTACATGTTATTTTATTTCCTATGATCTGTACATAATGTCAGTTAAATCCAATCATAGTCTCCCAGCAAATACTTGGAGTGAACTCTATGGGCCTTGGATGAACATTCTGCAAGACAATATTACCAGAAGAAAGTTATGTATTTTCCAAAAACAAAAACAAAAAATATTACTTTGGTATCATAGGTAATAACAAAGTTATTGTCAAATCAATAGGCCAATAGCTGAAGAGTAAAAATTGCTCTGGTCCTTAAGGGCTCCTTAAAATAACGACTTTTTTAGCTTTATATACCTTGATGATCTTTTTCAGAAACTTGTAAATCTAAAATAATTCCCATAGTCATACGGCTCCCTGGAATCTGGTTGGTAGCTGTAAAGTGACCCCAAAGGAAATCCTGAGGGTAGAAGTTATGCAGTCTGCTGCAATTCCACTGTGTACAATAAGAAAATGATCGCACAATTCTTTTGATGTACTGACCCATTGCTCATCCCTGGAAGAATTTTTAGAAGGATGCAGGGGATACAAAATTTATAATATAATTTTCTGTGTTTAGGATTCCTGTGCCTGATATTTAGACAGTTTTATACACCATCAGCGAGATATCTGTAAATTTTCTTTTTATTCTGGAAAGTTTACTTTTATGATAAAAGTTGCTAGGAGAGAAAGTAAATAGAACATGTAATACAATGTACAGGTAATGTCCAAACCAGGACCTGAACCCACAACCTCTGCTGTGCCTGACAGTGGCTCTTTTTGCCTGTGATGGTGAACAGCACCCTTTCTGTTTCTTTATGCCTTCTTGACTTGTCTTTTTTCTGGTGAACCTTGAACCCTTTGCTCCTCACATGAACTTCATGATTTAAGCCATGTCTCTGCATTTCCTGTTTGCCAGATATCTTGCTCCTTTGCGTAGATATCCTCTGCTACCACTTGTTACTGACCTTTGGCTTGTTCCTGGACTACGCTTCCACTTGATACCAACCCGCTACCACTTGCTACCAACCTTTGGCTTGTTCCTGGACTACGCTTCCACTTGATCCCAACCTGCTACCACTTGTTACCGACCTTTGGCTTGTTCCTTGACTAGGCTTCCACTTGATTCCAACCTGCTAATACTTGTTACTAATATTTGCCTTGTTTCTCGACTATGCTTCTGCTTGATCTCAATCTGCTACCACTTGTTACTGACCTTTGGCTTGTTCCTTGACTACGCATCCACTTGTTACTGACCTTTGGCTTGTTCCTGGACTACGCTTCCGCTTGATCCCAACCTGCTACCACTTGTTACTGACCTTTGGCTTGTTCCTGGACTACGCTTCCGCTTGATCCCAACCTGCTACCACTTGTTACTGACCTTTGGCTTGTTCCTGGACTACGCTTCCGCTTGATCCCAACCTGCTACCACTTGTTACCAACGTTTGGCTTGTTTCTCCACTATGCTTCTGCTTGATCCCAACCTGCTACCACTTGTTACCAACCTTTGGCTTGTTCCTTAACTACACTTCCGCTTGATCTCAACCTGCTACCACTTGTTACCAACCTTTGGCTTGTTCCTTGACTACGCTTCCACTTGATCCCAACCTGGTACCGCTTGTTACGGATCTTTGGCCTGTTTCTCAACTACGTGTCCACTTGATCCCAAAATGCTACCGCTTGTTACTGTTCTTTGGCTTGTTCCTTGACTACACTTCCGCTTGATACCAACCTGTTACCACTTGTTACCAACCTTTGGGTTGTTCCTCAACTATGCTTCTCCTTGATCCCAACCTGCTACCACTTGTTTTTGACCTTTGGCTTGTTCATTGACTACGCTTCCGCTTGATCCCAACCTGCTACCACTTGTTACCGACCTTTGGCTTGTTTCTCGACTATGCTTCTACTTGATCCCAATCTGCTACCTCTTGTTACCGACCTTTGGCTTGTTTCTTGACTATGCCTCTGCTTGATCCCAACCTACTACCACTTGTTACCCACCTTTGGCTTGTTCCTCAACTATGCTTCTGCTTGATCCCAACCTACTACCACTTGTTACCGACCTTTGGCTTGTTCCTCAACTATGCTTCTGCTTGATCCCAACCTGCTATCACTTGTTGCAGACCTTTGGCTTCTTTACTGACTATGCTTCTACTTGATCCCTACCTGCTACTGTATATATGCTACTGGACTCCAGCTTGCTCACCTCCTGGTAGAGCAAATCAGAGGACCCTGACCTGGTACTAACACCTAAAACCCATCTCCACCATCAGGAGCTCTGGTGAACACTGGTTAGTACTTAGACCCCGCACCTCAGATGATTTCAGGTTTACAAAGGCTTCAGGGCTGTAATGATGGAAAAGCAGGAGGCATAGACCACCAGCAAGAACCCCTGTGCTGTAGTAACATAGGAGTCAGAGAACAGAACTACAGCCTGGGGTAAAGGAAGCTATCATTTAAAACACCATGGGAAATGGATGCTGAAGAGGCTAACAAAGGCTTCAGGGATGGAATGGAGGAAAGACAAGAGACATAGACCACCAGCAAAGACAACCATTTTCTTGCTGTAGTAACATAGAAGTCAGAGAACAGAACCACAGCTTGGGGTAAGGGAGGCTGGCATTCAACACTACTAGAATTATTGGATGCCAAAGAGGCTTACAAAGGCTTCTGGACTGTATGGAGGAAATGCAGAAGACATAGACCACCAGCAAGGACAACCATGTCTTTCCTGTAGTAAGGGGTCAAAGAAAGAACCACGGCCTGGGGTAAGGGAAGCTGACATCCAAATGGACCCCAGGATTGTTGGATGCTGAACAGGCTTTCAAAGGCTTCTGTTGTGGCGGAAAGGCAGGAGACATAGACCACCAGCAAGGACAACCATGTCCTTACTGTAGTAACATAGGAGTCAGAGAACAGAACCACAGCTTGGGGTAAGGAAGGCTGGCATCCAATAAATCTAGAATTATTGGATGCTGAATTAGGCTTACAAAGGCTTCTGGGCTGCATGGAGGAAAGGTAAGAGACATAGACCACCAGCAAGGACAATCATGTCTTTGCTGTAGTAACATAGGGGTCAAAGAAAAGAACCATGGCCTGAGGTAAGGGAAGCTGACATCCAAATGGACCCCAGGATTGTTGGATGCTGAACAGGCTTACAAAGGCTTCTGGGCTGTTGTGGAGGAAAGGCAGGAGACATAGACCACCAGCAAGGACAACCATGTCCTTACTGTAGTCACATAGGATTCAGAGAACAGAACCACAACTTGGGGTAAGGGAGGCTGGCATCCAACACAACCAAGATTTATTGGATGCAGAAGAGGCTTACAAAGGCTTCTGGCTTGGAAGGAAGGAAAGGCAGGAGACATAGACCACCAGCAAGGACAACCATGTCCATGCTGTAGTACCATAGGGGTCAGGGAACAGAACCACAGCCAGGGATAAGAGTAGATGGCATCCAACACCCCTGTTATTGTTGGATGCCAAAAGGGCTTGCAAATACTTCAGGGCTGGAATGAAGGAAAGACAGGAGACATAGACCACCAGTAAGGACCCCAAAAACAGCCTAGATAATTCTGAAATGTGTTGTTTGGGCCCCATAATTTCAGGATGAAGAAACAGTGAACAGTGAGGCCAAATCATCTGTTTTTCATCATCTAGAGACGTTAATGGAGAATGTACGTTAATATTAGTAGCCAATGTCTGCACATTCTGCTGATTTTAATATTCGGGAGTCGGAGATGGATTTCATACAGGATACGTGTCTCAACACTTTCATATTTTTCAGCAGAACGATTATCTTTCCCTCTTCCTTTCAGGCCCACTCTTCAGTTGCTGGTAAAATGACAGCATCCATAGTGTCGTCTTTTCACACCTATGATGCAATCCGTTCCATGACCGGTTTTCGGTTTAGCAGTGGCAAGTGCTAGCAGCTTATGTCTTCTGGTGGTGCTTTGTCCTCAGTATGGCTGTAAGCTTTGGGGGTCTTGAATTCATGTCGAGGAACTGCCTTTCGAGGAAACGGCCGGCCGTGGTGGAACTCCAACCAAAGATAACAAAATAGCCCATTAAAAGTTAGAGTGATTGTAAACCTTAAAATGCTTTTGCTTTACCCGCTTGCCTACTGGGCACCTTTGCCCCATCCCTGCCCAGGCCAACTTTCAGCGTTGTCTCATTTGAATGGCAATTGCGCGTTCATGCAGTGCTGAACCTGCACTATGAGGCTTCACTGATGGTCACTGTTGAGGCAGCACTGATAGGCTGCACTGATGGGAACTATTAGGCTCCACTGATGGTCACTGTCAAAGCGTCACTGATGGACTCTGATAGGCGGCACTGATGAGCACTATTATGCTGCACTGATGATCATTCTGGAGGATGCACTGATGATAACTGTCGAGGCAGCACTGATGGGCACTGATAGGCTGCACTGATGGGCACTATTAGGCTGCACTGATGGTCACTGTCAAAGCAGCACTGATAGGCTGCACTGATGGGCACTATGAGGCAGCACTGATAGGCTGCACTGATGGGCACTATGAGGCAGCACTGATGGTCACTGTCAAAGGCAGCACTGATAGTCTGCATTGATGGGCACTATTAGGCAGCACTGATAGGCACCATGAGGCTGCACTGATGGTCACTGTCGAGGCAGCACTGATAGGTGTCACTGATGGGCACTGATAGGTGGCACTGATGGGCACTATTATGCTGAACTGATGATCACTGTGGAGGATGCACTGATGATTACTGTCGAGGCGGCACTGATAGGCTGCACTGATAGGCACCATTAGGCTGCACTGATGGTCACTGTCGAGGCAGCACTGATAGGCTTCACTGATGGGCACTATGAGGCTGCACTGATGGTCACTGTCGAGGCAGCACTGATAGGCTTCACTGATGGGCACTATGAGGCTGCACTGATGGTCACTGTCGAGGCAGCACTGATAGGCTTCACTGATGGGCACTATGAGGCTGCACTGATGGTCACTGTTGAGGCAGCACTGATAGGCACTGATAGGCGGCACTGATGGGCACTATTATGCTGCACTGATGATCACTGTGGAGGATGCACTGATGATTACTGTTGAGGCAGCACTGATGAGCACTATTAGGCTGCACTGATGGTCACTGTCGAGGCAGCACTGATAGGCTGCACTGATGGGCACTATTAGGTTGCACCGATGGTCACTGTCGAGGTGGCACTGATGGCCACTGATAGGCAGCCCCGATGGGCACTATTAGGCTACACTGATGGTCACTGTTGAAGCGGCACTGATGGGCACTATTAGGCTGCACTGACAAGCACTGTCGAGGCGGCACTGATGGACACTGATGAGGTTGCTACCTGAAAAACTAAAACGAAGACAGCCACCACATCTAAGGACTGATAAGCTGCGTTATATATTATTATTTGTTCTTAAGTTACGATATCCTTTTTTTTATTTTTTTTTTTTGAGTTACAATATCCTGTTGAGATGCCAGCCAATTTTTAAAAAGTGAAATAAATTGATTTTCCTTTATAATTAAAAAAAAAAAAAGATTTTCGGTGCAGCGCAACGTGCTCTGTCCTACTTGTTGTATTAGAATATAATGTATTCTAATTTTTTTTTGAGTTACAATATCCTGTTGAGATGCCAGTAATCAATTTTTAAAAAGTGCAATAAATTGATTTTCCTTTATAATTAAAATATAAATAAAAAAAATAAATATAAATTATTTTTGGTGTACAGCAACGTGCTCTGTCCTACTTGTATTAGAATACAATGTGTGTGTAAAAAATAAATAAATAAATAAAAAAAATAAGATACCATGTCCAACCTCAGTAAATTGACATGACTGATAAAAAAAAAAAGATTGGTTTTATTTAATTTTGTAAGGTCGTCAACTCTGAATTGGATAATGTCTAAGTAAAGATTTAAAAAAATAAATAAAAATGATTTTCGATGCAGCGCAACGTGCTCTGTCCTACTTGTTGTATTAGAATACAATCTGGGTGTAAAAATAAATAAATAAATAAATACATTTTAAAAAAATAAGATACCATGTCCAACCTCAGTAAATTGTAATGACTGATAAAAAAAAAAAAAGATCGGTTTTATTTAATTTTGTAAGGTTGTCAACTCTGAATTGGATAATGTCTAAGTAAAGATAAAAATAAAAATAACAATTATTTTCGGTGCAGTGCAACGTGTTCTGTCCTATTTGTTGTATTAGAATACAATCTGTGTGTAAAAATAAATAAATACATTTTAAAAAAATAAGATACCATGTCCAACCTCAGTAAATTGACATGACAGATAAAAAAAAAAAAAAAAAAAAAAAAAAAGATCGGTTTTATTTAATTTTGTAAGGTCGTCAACTCTGAATTGAATAATGTATAAGTAAAGATTTAAAAAAAAAAAATGAAAAAATAAAAATGATTTTCGGTGCAGTGCAACGTGCTCTGTCCTACTTGTTGTATTAGAATACAATCTGTGTGTAAATATAAATAAATAAATAAATTTAAAAAAAAATAAGATAGCATGTCCAACCTCAGTAAATTGACATGACTGATAAAAAAAAGAAATAAGATCGGTTTTATTTAATTTTGTAAGGTCGTCAACTCTGAATTGGATAATGTCTAATGCCCCCTACACACGTGCAGATTATCTGCAGACTTTTGTCTTCAGATTTACCTTTTCTATGTAGTGCAAGGGCCTGCCGGATTGCATACAAATTAAAAGTGTTTAGGTTTGACCTCATATTATATGGTTTTGGTAAGTCTGCAGACAAAAGTCTTCAGATAATCTGCACGTGTAAAGATTTAAAAAAAAAATGAAAAAAATAGAAATAAAAATGATTTTCGGTG
This sequence comes from Pelophylax lessonae, assembly GCF_965119305.1. Classification (NCBI taxonomy): domain Eukaryota; kingdom Metazoa; phylum Chordata; class Amphibia; order Anura; family Ranidae; genus Pelophylax; species Pelophylax lessonae. The sequence goes on from NC_138774.1 coordinate 290,217,568, forward strand.
CAGTGCAACGTGCTTTGTCATACTTGTTGTATTAGAATACAATCTGTATGTAAAAATAAATAAATAAAAAAAAATTTAAAAAAAATAAGATACCATGTCTAACATGTTCTGTCCTACTTGTTGTATTAGAATACAATGTGTGTGTAAAAATAAATAAATAAATAAATTTAAAAAAAATAAGATACCATGTCCAACCTCAGTAAATTGACATGACTGATAAAAAAAAAAAATAAGATCGGTTTTATTTAATTTTGTAAGGTTGTCAACTCTGAATTGGATAATGTCTAAGTAAATATTAAAAAAAATAAATAAAAAATACATAAAAATTATTTTCGGTGCAGCGCAACGTGCTCTGTCCTACTTGTTGTATTAGAATACAATCTGTGTGTAAAAATAAATAAATAAATAAATTAAAAAAATAAGATACCATGTCCAACCTCAGTAAATTGACATGACAGATAAAAAAAAAAAAATTGTTTTTATTTAATTTTGTAAGGTTGTCAACTCTGAATTGGATAATGTCTAAGTAAGGGCTCTTTCACACGGTCCGCCCCCGTAGGCGGATCCGTGTTGACAGCTCCGTCTCCGCTTGCAGAGCAGAGAGGGAGGTGTCTCAGCCCCCGCTGCCCTCTATGGGGGATCGGATGAGAGCGGACCGCTTGTCCGCTCTCATCCGATCCGATCCGATTACTGAACGGATGGA
>NC_138774.1:290223270-290415770 GCF_965119305.1 Pelophylax lessonae
GTCTTCCTATAAAGCCTTAGATCAGGGATCTCCAAACTTTTTAAATAAAGGGCCCCATCATTAGTATCAGTGGGGGGGAATAGTGTCCCATCATTAGTGTCAGTGGGAGGAATAGTGCCCCATCATTGGTGTCAGTGGGAGGAATAGTGTCCCATCATTGGTATCAGTGGGAGGAATAGTGTCCCATCATTGGTGTCAGTGGTAGGAATAGTGCCCCATCATTGGTATCAGTGGGAGGAATAGTGCCCCATCATTGGTGTCAGTGGGAGGAATAGTGTCCCATCATTGGTATCAGTGGGAGGAATTTTGTCCCATCATTGGTATCAGTGGGAGGAATAGTGCCCCATCATTGGTATCAGTGGGAGGAATAGTGCCCCATCACTGGTATCAGTGGGAGGAATAGTGCCCCATCATTGGTATCAGTGGGAGGAATAGTGCCCCATCATTGGTGTCAGTGGGAGGAATAGTGTCCCATCATTGGTATCAGTGGGAGGAATAGTGCCCCATCATTGGTATCAGTGGGAGGAATAGTGCCCCATCACTGGTATCAGTGGGAGGAATAGTGCCCCATCATTGGTATCAGTGGGAGGAATAGTGCCCCATCATTGGTGTCAGTGGGAGGAATAGTGCCCCATCATTGGTATCAGTATGAGGAATAGTGCCCCATCATTGGTATCAGTGGGAGGAATAGTGCCCCATCATTGGTGTCAGTGGGAGGAATAGTGCCCCATCATTGGTATCAGTATGAGGAATAGTGCCCCATCATTGGTATCAGTGGGAGGAATAGTGCCCCATCATTGGTGTCAGTGGGAGGAATAGTGTCCCATCATTGGTATCAGTGGGAGGAATAGTGCCCCATCATTGGTATCAGTGGGAGGAATAGTGCCTCATCATTGGTATCAGTGGGAGGAATAGTGCCCCATCACTGGTATCAGTGGGAGGAATAGTGCCCCATCATTGGTGTCAGTGGGAGGAATAGTGTCCCATCATTGGTATCAGTGGGAGGAATAGTGCCCCATCATTGGTGTCAGTGGGAGGAATAGTGTCCCATCATTGGTATCAGTGGGAGGAATAGTGCCCCATCATTGGTGTCAGTGGGAGGAATAGTGTCCCATCATTGGTATCAGTGGGAGGAATAGTGCCCCATCATTGGTATTAGTGGGAGGAATAGTGCCTCATCATTGGTATCAGTGGGAGGAATTTTGCCCCATCATTGGTATCAGTGGGAGGAATTTTGTCCCATCATTGGTGTCAGTGGGAAGGAATAGTGTCCCATCATTGGTATCAGTGGGAGGAATAGTGCCCCCCATCATTGGTATCAGTGGGAGGAATAGTGTCCCATCATTGGTATCAGTGGGAGGAATTTTGTCCCATCATTGGTATTAGTGGGAGGAATAGTGCCTCATCATTGGTATCAGTGGAGGAATAGTGTCCCATCTTTAATATCATTTGGAGGCATAGTGCCCCATCAATGGTGTCCGTGGGAGGGATAATGCCCTATTGATGGTGTCACTGGGAGGAATGGTGCCCCATCATTGGTATCAGTTGGAGTAATAGTGTCTCAAGGGCCAGACAAAGGCTAGAAAAGGGCCGCATCTGGCCCTTGGGCCGTAGTTTGGTGCCGTAGATCAGTGGAATCCAACTATAAAGGGCACACGGGCAACATTTATACCCGAAAGTCAAGCATGGTCCAAATCAACAGTCTCCTATACCTTCCATGCTCTACAAAGCCTTGGACAAGGTTCTTTGACACCCTGTTCCCGGTTCTCTGCAGAGTTGCAACCACAGTGCGCAGCATTCTCCTTATCTTTTACAAGGTAAGTTGTGTATACTTACAACTTATTGCTAATCCTCATAGTTGCCAACATCATCTTGATTAGGGGTAGAGCTAAACCCTAATGGGAGCGGTGTCAGTCAAGCATCTTGTTCACCCCACAGGCAGCACTGCACTCTGTATGTCCAGAAAAAGCTAAAGGGACATCTACAGAACAAGTGACCAGCTGCAGCTTAGCCCTTCCCCGGTGTGACACCTAGTGGACACAATTGTACCAATATCTGGTTGGATATGACCCATTGATTTATTCAAGGTCTTATTTTTCAGTGAAAGTCCATTTTGTTGGGTTTCCTTGTGTGGAGACGAGGGTAGTTCAGCTTTGGCTAAAGTTGGATAATGCCCTTGCTGTAGGTGGCTCCTGAAGCCTGGCCGTAAAACACCCAGAGGTGGTATTATCCTTTCTTGTCTTGTTGGTAGGAAGTTGCTAAGACATTCCTAGCCTTTACTGCTCACCCCCCACCATCATAGGAGTGAGCTCTCAAACATGCATGGTCAACTATCTCCTCCATCACAGCATTGCCAAACTCAGAGCTACAAGAGCGCTTGCACGAATGCAGGGGGGTTCGAATCGACTGGGAGTGTCTTAGCTCTACTCTACGTGAGAGCCACCAATGACAGTCGTTCTGCCTTACCGCAGCTGTGCCAAGTCATTGGCAGATCAGTAAAATACATTCAAGAGTTATTCCGAGGGCTCGAATCTATTTGAAAAATTTCAATAACCGAGACAATGCGAGCGCATATTCTCTTTCTCCCGGATTGATAGTGATGCGGCATGGAACGTGTTGTTGTTGGAACTTTTCCTGAAGAAACAGACCCAGAAAAAAGGGCTCCTTTATTTTTTCGTACAGATGTATATAATCAGCGGAGGAGTGATTGCTTGAGTGTGAAAAAGAAATTCTTTTATCCATTGTTTTATTATTTGAAGCCAAATAACATGAACTAGGCCAGTCTTTTCCAACCTTTTCAACACAGAGGAACCCTTCAAATAACTTTCCAGTCTCAGAGACCCCTGATAAAAATGATTATATCTACAACTCCTGGTACATTAGTGTGATGGTCAGTGAAAAGAATGTCCCTTACATTGGTGGTCAGTGGGAAGAATGCTCCTTATATTGGTGGTCAGTGGGAATAAAGCTTCTTACATTGGTGGTCAGTGGGAAGAAGGTCCCTTACATTGGTGGTCATTGGGAAGAATGCTCCTTACATTGGTGGTCAGTGGGAGGAATGTCCCTTACATTGGTGGTCAGTGGGAAGAAGGAGGAGGACACACCCAAGGAGCTCTCTGTGAGATCCAGCCCTTTTCAAGCCTGGGCCTTGCTTGCTAGCTTGGCCCAGGAACAATGCCTGATCCTGGGGGAGGCCCTGGGAGGGACCCCCCTGATGACACGGGGCCTAGTGAGGAGGAGGTGGAGGACCTGTCTGTGGGTCCAGGCCCCTGATGAGATGTGGATGTCTTCAGCCAGAAGGTTATCAATCGTTTTAGGGCGATTGGAAGAGCTGAAGAAAAGCTTAAAGTTTTGAAGGCTGAACATAAATCCTTCAGAGCCAAATACTGCCAGGCCTGGAGTAAAAATCGTACAGCCATGAAGCCTGAGCTACAGGAATTGGAAGATAAGGTAAAGAAACAATCTTTATTACTGGAAAAGTTGAAAGATAGAAGCGGAGTGTTTAAAGAAAAATTTGATAATGAGAGGAGATTTGCCAGCCAAGCATCAGCATCTGTGGATCAGCAGCCTCTGGTAAGGGATGACCCGGCTCCATCTGCCTCTGCACCTCTCCCCCCATGCCAGAACTGGGAATCGCCAGCGGCAACCAGCCAGGGGGTTGAGAGTGGGCATGGATCCCTGACATTCATCCAGGAGATGGAGTCCCCCCTGAGAGCAGATAAGTTTGCATTCACTGATGATCCATCAGAAATCCCTGTGGATGGGCAGAGGAGATACAAACCAGCAAAGCCAGTACTGGTGGAGAAATCCCGGTATACCATGCTGCCATCCAACATGTCTGCCCCACCTGCTGTAGTGGATGGTGTCCCAGGTGAGAAGGAGCTTTGCCTACAGCTACCTATTGGAGATTCTGCTGTGAACACAACCAGTACAGACATGCAGGGAAAATCCCTGACCGTGAAATCCCCGGACCATCAGGTGAATGTGGATGGACCTGCATCTAACACCCCAGACATGGATTTTGCTGGTCTGGCTGAAACCAGTAGTCCCTCTGAAAGCAAAATGGCTGCCAGCTCCAAGGAGTCTGTTTCACTTTCACCAGAGCTTCCCAGTGTTTCAGGGCAGATTGACCAGCTGATTGCTGGTGGGGGAGGGGATCAGCATGCTGCTGTGTTCGGAATGGAAGCAGCCATGGAAGTTACCTGCAGTGTTTTACCTGCTGCTGTGCTAGAACAGAATTCCATTTCCACAGCTGAAAACCCTGTCCCAGTGGAAGAGAAGATGACAGCTGAAACTCTTACCAGTGCAGCACCAACTATGGATTCTGCTGTGAAGACAACAAATATCCCAGCAAGTATTAAAAATGACAATAATCATAAAGCAATGAATGTGGTGGGTGGTGGTGAAGGGGATAATATTGCTGGGAAAAATAGAAATGACATTTCTCCCCCTGCTCAGCAGAGGAAAGATTTATCGATTGTACAGATCAATCCCGGATCTGTACAATCGTTATCTGTTATGTCTGTGTCGGATGTTTCAAAACAAACTGATGGATTTTCTGCTGGGAGGAATGTTGGAAGCTATGCTTCAGCTTTGGGGAGTCACACCAGGGTGGGTGGTGGGGTTTCGGTTAATAATCGCAATTCAAGGAGGTTTGTTGGGGGGTTGGTTAGTGGGTATAGGAGGAGGAATGTGGTACAGTTGCGGTGGGAGGGCGATGGAACGCCGCCAGTAAGGGGGAGAGTGGCCGAGTTGGTCTTGGAAATGGGGTTTAAAGCCTGTGACATTTTTGCTTTGATTTGCCCGGTGGGAAGTTATGAATTTGATTTATCGTTTGTGAAACCTGAGAGTTTGGATCTCTTTTGGGAGAGATTTAGGAGGTGCAAGGGCCTTCAGCAGTGGAGTGGTTTGGTGCCAAAGGTGATCTCAAGACAGCCTCTGATAAAGTCGGTGACCATCTTGGTGCGTAACGAATCCATACCAGAGGCTGATTTATTAGTATGGCTACGCCGATATGGCGAGGTCCTCACTCCACTGCGGAAGGTCCTTGATGAGCATGGGATATGGACAGGGGCCTGGACAGTGTCACTAAAATTGGGGGTGCTGGGCGATGTAGTTCAGCACCTTCCCTGCTCAGCCTTTCTGGGTAGGGATAGGCTGACCATTTTCTACCAAGGTCAGCCTAAGGTGTGCAATAAATGTGGTGATAAAGGCCACTTTGCATCGTCCTGCACCCACAAGAAGTGCTCACTGTGCCAGGATTTAGGCCATTTGGCCAGAGAATGCACCCAGATTCGGTGCAATTTGTGCCAGCAGCTGGGTCATCCATATAGCCAGTGCCCAGAGGCACTGCATAACTTGCCAGGATTGGAGACTGAGCTGCAGAGGCTTGATAAAGAAGATGAAGCAGCTGAAGTTAGAGAGGAAATTGTTGCTGCCCCTCCTGTGTCTGTTGTGTCAGATTCTGTTTCCCCTAGTGAGGTGGTCCCTGAGTCTGTCCTTCCTGTGTCTGTTGTGTCAGATTTTGTTTCCCCTGGTGATGTGGTCCCTGAGTCTGTCCCTCCTGTGGTTGTTCCTACATCTACTGTGCGTAGATCCTCCAGACTAGCGGAAGCTGCTGGGGGGGCGGGTATAGTGGATCTTCCCCCTCGGCCTACTCCACCTCCAGTCCCTGTCTCTCGACACCGTAAACGCGGCCAAGAGGGTGCAGGGGTGCTGGATGGTGGTGGGGTCGATGGGGTTGAGGGAGGGGTGTCCATGTCCCATGTCTCACCCTCTGTTGTGGAGGATTCGGATGAGGAGGGGTGGGAGAGGACAAGGAGGAAGAAAAAGAAAAAGAGGAAAACCAGTAAAGCGGTCGTTTCCTCCTTACAGTTAGAGCCAGGAGGGGTTCCTCTTGGCAACACATTTTCGGTTTTATCAGGGGAGGAGTTAGTATCCGATTTATCCAATTCCTTATCATCTATGGATGAGGGGAAGTCACATAGTGTAAAGAGAGCTGTTTCGGGTGATGAGAGTGTGGTGGAGGTTAAGAAACGACTACCCCAATCATCCTGATGGCAGTGCCCGCTCTGATAAAGGTGGCGACCATTAATGTCGCCAGCATGAAATCTGCAAGAGCTCGTGATATTGCCTTATTTTTGCTCAGTGAGTTTGATGCTGAGATTTTATTTTTGCAAGAGACCTGGCTCAATACTTTGGCCGATGTCCATCTAGCAAAAAGGGAGTGGAGATGCGGTCCCTCCTTTTGGTCTCTTGCGGCTGAGCCTTGCAGCGGAGTTGCGGTTCTTTTTAAAACCGATATGGTAACGTGCCGGCGGGTAATTGAGGTAGAAATGGGGAGATGCATGGTCTTAGACGTCTCTGTTAGGGGGCAGGACCTGCGCCTCATCAATATCTATGGACCGCAGTCAAAATGGGACAGGAAATGCCTCTTCACAAAGATCAAGCCCTTCCTTTTTACATCCCAGCAGGTTGTCTTTGGAGGTGACTTTAACACCATAATTAGGCCTGAAGACAGGAGGGTCTCCATAGACAGGCTGGGTTATGATAGCGTTTTTCTTAGAGATATGGTTAGACAAGCAGGCCTGGTAGATGTGCACATTAAGCACTGCCCTGGCAGCACGGGAACGGGATTCACGTTTCAGAGAGGGAATAGTCAGAGTAGGATAGATAGGTTTTTTTTAAAGGAGAACTCTGCTTTCTCAGCTCCTGAGTTGAGGGCGGTGGAGTTCTCTGACCACTGTATGCTGTCTGTGACTCTGAATGCCTCGGACACTCCACCCAGGGGAAGGGGTACCTGGAAACTGAATTCGGCTCTCCTGGAAGATGTAGAGGTAAGACAATCCTTTGAGGATTTTTTTCAGGCACAGGTTTCTATTCTGGACTTTTGCAGCAGTAAGTCAGAGTGGTGGGAGCTTGTGAAACAAAGGGCGATTGGACTTTTCAAGGCCATAAGTAAGAAGAAGCAGCTTGGTATGTATATTGCCTACCAGCATTTGCGGAGGAAGCTTGATCGTCTTGTCTCGTATGGAGGAGATCCAGGGGAGATCTCGGAGGTAAAGCTTCTTCTTAGGAAGTGTCAATACGACCGGCATGCCTCCTTGGTTCTGGAGAGAGATTATGGGAAATATCACTCCCCTGATCCTTACCAGAACTGTAAGCAAGGCATAGCAGTTAAGACAGTCATAGGTCTGAGGGATAGTACGGGTTCCCTGGTGAAGTCCAGATCAGGGATCCTGGAGATCTTCAGGTCATATTACGCAGACCTTCTGGGAAGAAAGGACCTTAGTCGGGACAGGATGGAAAGCTTTCTGGATTCTACTCCAGGATTGGGAAATGGTACATTGCCTTTGATGGATTTGACAGAACCAATTTCAGCGGATGAGGTAGTTCGTGCTATAGAGAAGCTGGCTACCAAAAAGTCGCCTGGGCCAGATGGGTTGACAGCTGAATTTTACAAGTGTTTTAAGTCCATTCTGGCTCCCTTTTTAGCGGAGGTTTATAACAGCTGTTTAGAAGAGGGTTCTCTCCCTCCCTCCATGAGGCAATCCGCTGTGATTCTTCTGTCAAAAGGTAAAGACCCCTCAATAATTGAGAACTGGCGCCCCATCAGTCTTCTCAATGTTGATAGAAAGATTTTGGCGAAGATTCTTTTTTGGCGCTTGTCGTCAGTAGCAGGCGATTTGTTGTCCAATCATCAGCACTGCTCGGTCCAGGGCAGAAGTACTTTTTCAGCAATTTTAGCTGTCCAGGAGGCTTTGGAGCGATGCAGGGCTGCTGGATGGAGAAAGTACTTGCTGGCATTGGATCAGGCGAAGGCTTTTGATCGAGTCAATCATGAGTACCTGTATTTGTTACTTGGTAGATACGGCCTGCAGGGGAGGTTTATTGATTGGCTGAAAACATTATATAAAGGGGCTGAGAGCTTCCCACTTGTTAATGGTTGGGTTGGACGGCCTTTTGAGGTTGGCTCTGGTGTGCGCCAGGGGTGTCCTTTGAGCCCCCTGCTATATGTATTCGCAATCGACCCCTTCATAAGAAGGTTAGAGAGTGGATCGTTGTGTGGGGTGCCTTTGGGCATTGCTGGTGTGCCGCCTTTGAAGGTCGTGGCCTATGCCGATGATGTGTCTGTTATTATCTCTGGGATGGAGGAGGCGCAGGAGGTGGTCTCTGTGATAGAGCAGTACACTGAGGCTTCTGGCTCTAAAATCAATCATGAAAAGAGTGAAGTTTTCTGGATGGGTGAGGAGGGTGAAAGCTTCGAACTTCCGGATGCCTTCCCAGAGCCCCAGCAGGAAATTAAAGTGTTGGGCATCAAATTTGGTCCTGGTGACTATGGTCATCGAAATTGGGAAAGCAGGTTGTTGAATGCCAAGGTGGCAAGCTGGAAGAAATGGAAACTTTCCTTGAGGGAAAGGGTTGACTTGATTAAAACTTACCTGATCCCAATCTTTTTATATGTCAGCTTTGTCTGTATCTTGCCGGAATCTCTCTATGCAAGGGTGTACAGCTGCTTTTTCCAACTGTTATGGGGAAATAGGCTGAACCTGATCAAACGCAATGTAACTTACCTGTCCAGGCGGGAGGGTGGTCTAGGAATGGTCAACCCTATAGTTTTCTTTTCTCTGCTTTTTTTAAAGTATAATCTTGGTAATATGTTAGCAGAGACCCCGCCGGGATGGGTGGGTATTTTTCAATCTTGGTTTACGCCTTTTCTGCGATGCTGGGAAGATGGCGGGCCAGTGAAAAGTCTGAGAGTCCGACATGGCAAGCTTCCGGCTTATGTTGCCCCGTGTCTGAAAATACTTAGGCAGTGGCAGGTGACAGTGGGGGATATCAAGTCCCTCCCCAGAAAGCTTCTGGAGAAGAGGATTTTGGGCTCTGCTTTCAGTGTGTCGCTGACCTTAAGGGATTGCCCAGGCCCCGTAATGAGGGAGGGGTTGCGTTTAATTAACTTAGGAAGAATCCCTTTGAAGTTTAGGGATCAAGCCTGGCTCGCTTTCCATGGAAGGCTCTATGTGAGAGGGAACCTGAAGCATCGCCCTGTGGATGATCGGGATTGTCCTAGAGCGGAGTGTGTTGGTAAAGTGGAGTCTATGGACCACTTTTTGCTCCAGTGTACCTTTAACATAGAGGTGTATAAAAGGGTGGGGAGGGCTCTAGGCATCCCCTTTCTCTATCGCATGAGTTATGCGGAGTGGGTGTACGGGGCATTCCCGACTCGCTGGGATTTTGATTTGGATACACTTTTTCTAGTTAGTATAGTTGTCCGTTACTTCACGTGGAATGCACGGTGCCAGATTACCCTGTGGAAGAAAGTCCTCCCTGTCGAGGTGGTGGTGTACGATATTCTGGGTGAGGTTGGGAAGATTCGGGGTCTTGAGAAGGGCAGGGAGCCTCGAGCGGTCTGGATAAGGGCGTGGAGGAATATCAGACCTGCTTTTGGTGAACTGTCCATCTCTGGGTGAAAAGCTTTTTTCCTATGCTATTTCTTTCACGCCCTTAGCTTTTGTTAGTTAATATCTTCATTTTTGAAGAAGGGCTGCATGCATAATGGGAGTGGTTTTGTTTCTTGACCTCGCAGGTTTGATGTCTGGTGTGGTGGTGTGAGTCTTATTAAGATAATTTTTTCCGGTAATGATGTGTTTCATGATGTGAGTTTTGTTTTTGCTGTAAAGGCAGTCTTTATTTGAGAGCAGAATTTGCTATGTATTTTTTCCCCCCTTTTCATGTAAATATGTATATATTTATTTATGTATATTGATTTTATGCTTATTGATTGCAAGACTTTTAATAAACAAAATTGGGAAGAATGCTCCTTACATTGGTGGTCAGTGGGAAGAATGCTCCTTACATTGGTGGTCAGTGGGAATAAAGCTTCTTACATTGGTGGTCAGTGGGATAAAGGTCCCTTACATTGGTGGTCATTGGGAAGTATGCTCCTTATGTTGATTGTCAGTGGGAAAAAGGTCCCTTACAATGGTGGTCAGTGGAAAGAATACCCCTTACATTTGTAGTCATTGGGAATAATGCCCCTTACATTAATGGTCAGTGAGAAGAATACTCCTTACATTGGTGGTCAGTGGGAAAAAGGTCCCTTCCATTGGTGGTCAGTGAGAAGAATTGCTCCCTTACCGATAGCTAAAAAGATCACAATTGTCAGCGGGAACTTACCTGGGAGGCAAAAATTGCTAATTTCTCAAGGAACCCATTGTAACCTCAGGAGGTTCCGTGGAAACCTCCAGATGAGGCCACTGAATCGGGATTATCTGGCACTTGGATGTCAACATTGTGTTCTGGGTGGATGTGGCATTACTAGCTAAGTTTATATCCTAAACCTCATCCCTGGTTTTTGTAATTGGTGAACTGGGTTTAGTTAGAGAGACCCTGTCACCGACCAAAAGAAAATTACAGGTAGCCACTACTGTGGTAGGGGTCCGTAATTCCAGGAACAATATATTTTGGAACACAAGCAACAATTCCTGAGCCCTGGTAAATAGGGATTCATTGGCCCCTGAAACACATTGGCTACCATTTTCCCACTGGTTATGGTTTAATTGTTAAGAATGAAAGATATTCTGAATCGATCATTTGACACTTGGCCTCTTGTTCAGCAAAATCTTTCCTAGTCGTGAAACTTACAGCGTCCTTTCTAATAAAAGAATTTTAATACCAGGGTGCTACTACCGGGAATATAATGCAATTTTATTTTTGGAGGTGTTTTCGATGAATTTGCTGATCATACAGATTGTAAAGATTATTTAATGTACAGTAGATGCCTCAAAGCCTTTCTTTCTCTCGCAGGCCTGGACACCTAACGCTAAATGTGAAAGTTTTGAAGAACGCTAGAAAGTTGGTATAATTTTAAGGAAATCACCAGATTTGTTTTGTCTTTGCAGATGAACCCAGCAGGTGTTATTTCCACGATGGTGATGGACTCTGTGAAGAATTTGAGAAGATGTCCAGCATTAAAGACTGCGGGGTCTACACTCCGAATGGATTTGTGGATCAGTGGGCTTCAAATGTTACAGTTTCACATCATGATGAAGATTGCCCAGGTTGGGTGGTCAATGGCCAGCCTGCAGCCATCCAGGTAGGAATATATAGGAACACGACCAATGTTCTGATACCTCTTTTGTTGACTTTGCATTTGCATTGCACTTTATGTTTTTAGGAGGCTCTCACCACTTGATTAAAATATCGGATTGTCACGCCTACCCCTAGCATGATGATCAGGCACTATAGCTGGCTCTTTGTTTTTCTTTAATTTCCATAAGGCAAGCAGGCCTACCGATACTCGGTTGCCCCCAGGTCTTAGACACAGTGCTATAGTGCCTGGCTACCACCGTGGGGCAGACAGGCACTAAGCACAGAAAACAGGTACTTGTAGTTGGCAGATGGACAAAGTGGTCTAACGGCAGTCCGGGAGTAATGTACTTAGTGATGGAGCCCGAAATGTAGAGGAAGGCCTCTGTTACAGCTCTGGCGCAGGAGCCCTGGTTGAGTGAGAGGGAAAGCTGAATGGCACGAGTGCCTAATAGGACCTTTGCTGGAGATACTGGAAAAGAGAAATGGACAGAGGGCGCACCAGCCTAGCGCATTATCTTTAAAACAATTTATTGTAATAGACATGTATACACATTATACTCACAAAACCATTATGAAACACGGGCAATAAGCAATGAGGGACCACCAGGGATCTCCACTGGGCATCCTCAACTGCCGCAGGCCGTGGAAGGATGTGGACCTCCAAAAAAATGCTTACGCGTTTCGGGGTGTTCCCCCTTCATCAGAGCCAATGCTAATGTGTATCGGGATATACAGGAGCAACTGGCTGGTAGCACGCCTGGAGAAAAGCAGGAACTGATGACAGGCACAGCTTAAAGTTTAGAGAGTAGACAAATCTGAGGTTGATAACACAGAGATCCAAATTAGCTGGCGAGGTGGGGATTGGGTGAAGATTAAGGTCAATGTTTAGAGAGTAAACCAAAGTCCAATCCAAGGTCAATACCAAGGAAATTCAAATGATCTAGCAGGGTGGGGATCGGGTGAAGATGGGGGATCCAAATTAGCCAGCAGGGTGGGGATCGGGTGAAGATAGGGGAATCCAAATTAGCTGGCAGGGTGGGGATCAGGTGAAGATGGGGGATCCAAATTAGCTAGCAGGGTGGGGATCGGGTGAAGATAGGGGGATTCAAATTAGCTGGCAGGGTAGGGATCAGGTGAAGATTTAGGATCCAAATTAGCTAGCAGGATGGGGATCGGGTGAAGATGGGGTATCCAAATTAGCTAGTAGGTCTGGGATCGGAGGAAGATGGGGGATCCAAATTAGCTGGCTGGGTTGGGATCGGGTAAAGGTAAAGGTCAATGCGAACAAGGCAGGCATAATTTAGAGAGTAGTCCAATCCGAGGTCGATATCAAGGAAATCCAAACTAGCTGGCAGGTTGGGAATTAGGTGAGGGTAAAGGTCAAGGCACGGTAACAAAGCAGGAACCACCCCCGTAACGTCACCACGTTCCTGTGGTCCAGGAGCGAAGCATGCGTTCCCTTGCAACCTCGGCTCGGGACCTTCCCCTCAATACTCCACGCCTCTCCTCTCCACCCCCCTACGCTGTTGGATGGCTTCAGGGAAAGGGAGCCTACAGGAAATTTATGAAACGAACCCCCGTGATGTCCCTACATGCTTCTCATGAATGATCGTGTAAGTGATCCTTAATTGTATGTCAATAAATGGTTTTACATTTCACTTAGAGGCGCCTTTCTCTTTCCTTTTCATGTTACCTTTTGGTGCGTGCTTCTGCTCTATGGAAGAGTGGCCCTAGGGATGGCCAAGAAACCATTCACCCACACAGGGGGCCAACATTGTGTGTTTTAAAGACTGATTGCTCCCACAGAACCACCCTATGATCCTTATATTCTCGTACAAGGAGCCTCTCCAACCCATTCTGCAGGAGGGCCACCATATTCCCTCTGACCATTAACCTGTACAGGATTAATATTATACCTTTCCATCCATTTCAGAAGGGAAGCTTTATTTTCCTTATTCAGAGAATTAATCCAAGCCTCGCTCTTGGCATCCATTATGTTGTTGTCCATCATTAGAGAATGATCTGCTCTCTCCATGGGCCAAAAGCCTTTGTCCTGGTTGGGTCTATCACATGTATAATGCCAATTCCTCATTCTTGGTAATTATTTCCTTACATTGTAATAAAAAAAATGTTGTCCTTGTTTTTTGGGCAAAAGTCCATCTCTTTGATTCAGTTTTTATGTCATAGGACATATTTGTGAAGCTTAAAAGGAAAAAAAAACAATTTCATTTCACGGGACTTTGACAAAATTTTGCTTCCCTTGGATCATAGCTTTTTTGGCTTAGTTTATCACGGATCGAAGTTTTAAGCCATCAAAGTGATCTTTCAGCGAAGTCTGGCAAAGGGGAAATATTTTACCTTCACTAGCAGAACCTAAATTGAAAAACAGAGGAAGAGGAACTCGTAGAGGGTTTCCTAAGTCATCTGACATACGTGCTTGCCGATGCGGACAGGAAGAGAGGATGCAGCTAAGAGCATGGCAGGGTTATGATACAGTTGAGGACCTGAAGGCCAAACCATCGGAAAATGGTGGCTAGGAGCCAGGGAAAAGTGGTGGCCAGGTGGCCATGCCATGTGGGAGAGGCATAAATTGAGGGAAATGGTGTAGCAGAGGCCATGGAAGGGGGTGAGCCACGGGCCTAGTAGTATAGAAGGATACAATTGTTCAAAGAAAAATGTAAAGTGTTGACTTTTAGAGCCGGTTCACATTAGCGCCACTTGTCAACCTGACAAGTCACGCTCCCTCGCGGTCCATTGACTGCTACAGGACCCGTTCTAATAGGAGTGACACAAGTCGCTCCGACTTAGAAAAAGGGTCCTGTACTACTTCGGGGCGACCTCGGAGCGACTTGCATAGACTTCCATTATGCGACGTCCCTGCAAGTCGCTCCAAAGTCGTGGTGCAATGTAATGCACAAGTCGCCCCCGAAGTAGTAAGGAGTCGTGTCGCCTCAGTGGGAACCGACTCTTAGAGAACATTATCTGGGCAGTGCTTTGGAGCAGGGATGAACAAAATGATTTTGGCAAAATTGAGTTTACTGCTAACTTTTGCTGAAGTGAAAACTCCAAAATACTGCTTGGAGGAAGTTTGTTAGAAAAAAAAATTTGTGTGATTTAATTTTTGGAGGGTGATTTATTTAGAGTACATTAATTTATGGCAATTAGCGTTCTTTGGTCATTTTTTGGGTACTGGCGTTTATAATTTATTTATTTATTTATTGCAGCCTGTTTTGATTTCTCTTGAAGCAGTGGTCTTCAAACTGTGGCCCCTAGGTCAGATGTGGCCCTTTGCTTGTCTTTATTTGGCCCTTGGGGCAATGTTCCATAGTGAAAGACCAGTTTAAACAGGCCACTGGGTGCCAAGGGCGCACTCTAATTGGTATTCGCACATGCACGTACATGCGCGCGATGAACTGCCACTATATCTACCCATTTCCCCTTCACTCAGAAAAATGTGCAAGTGTGTAGTGTGTATGAACGCAAGTCCGCACTGGTTTTCTGGTTCTAGGAATCTGGTTTACCTTACACACAACGCAATTTACACAGTTCGGGGTAGAGGAACTTGGCTGGCCTCAACTCTATAGAACACCTTTCGGATGAATTAGAGCGAAAACTGCAAGTCAGGCCTTCTCATCAAACATCAGTACCTGACCACACAAATGCGCTTCTGGAAGAATGGTCAAAAATTCCCATAGACACACTCCTAAACCTTGTGCAAAGCCTTTCCAGAAGAGTTGAAGCTGTGCCGGAAGAATGCCCACAGACACAATCCTAAACCTTGTGAAAAGCCTTTCCAGAAGAGTCGAAGCTGTTATAGCTTCAAAGGGTAGGCCAACTCAATATTAAAAACAAGGGTTAACAGGCGCATGGGCTGCAGGCCCCAAAAAGGTCCATATGAAAGTTCATTTACAAAGTCCATGTAAGGTGGAAATGTTATATGGTGGTATAGCAAGGATAAAAAGTCCAAAGACTTAGGGCTGCCATCAATGGGAACAAGCAAAGGTTCCAGTAGGCTGTGAAGGACAAACAAAGGAAGAGGCACCTCTAAGTGTAGACATTTTAATGCACAATAGAAACAATATTAACTCACATGGAGTAGGTATTTAAGAGCACTTCAGGTGGAAGGATAGTTAGGATTTTCTCCGGTCGGCACACAGCCGGCCTTACGGTGACCAGCGGGGAGCAGTTCGCACATCGCTGCCGTAACAGCGGATGGCTATATGTCGACCGGAGTCAATCCTGACTATCCTTCCACCTGAAGTGCTCTTAAATACCTACTGCATGTGAGTAAATATATCCATTGTGTGCTACGGGAACTGTTCTAATAGGAGCGACTCGAGTCGCTCCGACTTAGAAAAAGGTTCCTGTACTACTTCGGGGCGACATCGGAGCGACTTGCATAGACATTCATTATATGAAGTCCGTGCAAGTCGCGCCGAAGTCGCGGTGCACGTGACTTCACAGGTCGCCCTCGAAGTCGTGCCGCGTTAGTGTGAACCGGCACTTAGAGGTGCCTCTTCCTTTGTTTGTCCTTCACAGCCTACTGGAACCTTGGCTTGTTCCCATTGATGGCAGCCCTAAGTCTTTGGACTTTTTATCCTTGCTATACCACCATATAACATTTCCACCTTATATGGACTTTTTAAATGGACTTTCATATGGACCTTTTTTGGGCCTGCAGCCCATGCGCCTGTTAACCCTTGTTTTCAATATTGAGTTGGCCCACCCTTTGAAGCTATAACTTCCTTTGTTTGTTCAACTCAATATTGAACCCTACAGACTAAGACTGGGATGCCATCAGGGGCTGACTGGTAACTTTCAGCCCAGGGGGCAAGTGCAAACCAGAGGCCCATGGTGCAGCCTCCCACTCTTCCTCTTCCCACCCTCCTCCTAAACCCAAATTCAGGCTAAAGCTCTGCTCCAGGTACTCTCTACTCACAGGCCCAAACTGGGTTCCTGACAGGGCGGTTGGGGTGAGCTGGGACAGGAATCCTTTAGGCATTTCTGTGGCAGGAATAGTGTAGCCTTTTCATGGGGCATTAGAGCGGCCCAGAGGGCAATTGCCCCCTGGCCCAGTCCTCTCCTGGATGCCATGTGCGTGTAAAGGCATGCGTCCCAATACTTTTGGTAATACAGTGTATGTAGACACAGAGTTACTGTATAGGGAGGAGCAATTAAATATACACATTAAAACATTATTTATTACCTCGTTAGCTAATAAAAGGTATCCCTTAAACTGCAATTATCAATGGCTACCACAGTGCAACGCTCTACCACTGATATTCTGCTGAGCAATTGAGACCTTTCATTCGTAGTTTTCCTTCGGTCCCCCCCCCCCGTACACAAATCCCACGGACAACTAACTAAGGAATCTCGAGTGTTTTGTCAACTTGCAGGTTAGTTGTTGCGTTTGTTGTGTTGTAGCAACAACCCTTTAATGAAGTGAGAATGAAAAGGAAAATCTTGCTGTCTTATGGGATGAGCCACCATCCATGCATAAATAGGGGCGAAGCTTTTCTGTATTCCGAGCCGTGTACAGTGACAAAAAGTAAGGGAAAACTAGGATATGCAGGCTTGTAAAATTCCTTTATAAGCCTCACTGGGGACACATATTAAAGGGCAGATTCCGACAGAAAGAAAGTAGTGAAAGTCTAATAGCAGGAAATTGTGCTAGTCACGGACGTTGCCAAAGGATGTTTGAGTCTTGCCTTGTTCTTTGAAAATGTTAATGCTAAAACAATCCAATGTATTTTTCATGTTTAAGGTTAGCTGAATGAATAAATTTGCAATATTTTTCTTTGGTAAATCACAGAAAGATTAATGGCAGTGGGGATGTCCTCCATAGATTTACATTAAAAAGACTCTCTAGGCTAGATCTCATGGTACTCTTGAATGGCCCTTACATTGGAGGTCAGTAAGAAGAATGTCCCTTACATTGGAGGTCAGTGAGACGAATGCTCCTTACTTTGGTGGTCAGTGGGAAGAATATTCCTTACATTGGTGATCGGTAGGAAGAATGCTCCTGACATTGGTGGTCAGTGGGAAGAATCCCTTTGAAGTTTAGGGATCAAGCTTGGCTCGCTTTCCATGGAAGGCTCTATGTGAGAGGGAACCTGAAGCATCGCCCTGTGGATGATCGGGATTGTCCTAGAGCGGAGTGTGTTGGTAAAGTGGAGTCTATGGACCACTTTTTGCTCCAGTGTCCCTTAACATAGAGGTGTATAAAAGGGTGGGGAGGGCTCTAGGCATCCCCTTTCTCTATCGTAAGAGTTATGCGGAGTGGGTGTACGGGGCATTCCCGACTCACTGGGATTTTGATTTGGATACACTTTTTCTAGTTAGTATAGTTGTCCGTTACTTCACGTGGAATGCACGGTGCCAGATTACCCTGCGGAAGAAAGTCCTCCCTGTCGAGGTGGTGGTGTACGATATTCTGGGTGAGGTTGGGAAGATTCGGGGTCTTGAGAAGGGCAGGGAGCCTCGAGCGGTCTGGATAAGGGCGTGGAGGAATATCAGACCTGCTTCTGGTGAACTGTCCATCTCTGGGTGAAAAGCTTTTTTCCTATGCTATTTCTTTCACGCCCTTAGCTTTTGTTGGTTAATATCTTCATTTTTGAAGAAGGGCTGCATGCATAATGGGAGTGGTTTTGTTTCTTGACCTCGCAGGTTTGATGTCTGGTGTGGTGGTGTGAGTCTTATTAAGATTATTTTTCCCGGTAATGATGTGTTTCATGATGTGAGTTTTGTTTTTGCTGTAAAGGCAGTCTTTATTTGAGAGCAGAATTTGCTATGTATTTTTTTTCCCCTTTTTATGTAAATATGTATATATTTCTTTATGTATATTGATTTTATGCTTATTGATTGCAAGACTTTTAATAAACAAAATTGGGAAGAATGTCCCTTACATTGGTGGTCAGTGGGAAGAATGCCCCTTACATTGGTAGTCAGTGGGAAGAATGTTCCTTACATTGGTGATCAGTGGGAAGAATATCCCTTACATTGGTGGTCAGTGGGAAGAATGTTCCTTACATTGGTGGTCAGTGGGGAGAATGTCCCTTACATTGGCAGTCAGTGGGAAGAATGTTCCTTACATTGGTGGTCAGTGGGAAGAATGTTCCTTACATTGGTGATCAGTGGGAGGAATGCTCCTTACTTTGGGGGTCAGTAGGAAGAATGCTCCTTACATTGGTGGTCAGTGGGAAGAATGTTCCTTACATTGGTGATCAATGAGAAGAATGTTCCTTACATTCGAGGTCAGTGGGAAAAACGCCACTTACATTGGAGGTCAGAGAGAAGAATGTTGCAACCAAACTGATAAGAGGCATGGAGGAGCTCAGCTATGAGGAAAGGGGGATGTGATCAACATGTACAAATACATAAGTGGTCCATATAGTGAACTTGGTGTTGAGTTATCCACTTTAAGGTCAATACAGAGGACAAGGGGGCACTCTTTACGTCTAGAGGAAAAGAGATTTTGTCTCCAAATACAGAAAGGTTTCTTCACTGTAAGAGCTGTGAAGATGTGGAATAGACTCCCTCCAGAGGTGGTGAATAGACTCCCTCCAGAGGTGGTGAATAGACTCCGTCCAGAGGTGGTGAATAGACTCCCTCCAGAGGTGGTGAATAGACTCCCTCCAGAGGTGGTGAATAGACTCCCTCCAGAGGTGGTGAATAGACTCCCTCCAGAGGTGGTGAATAGACTCCCTCCAGAGGTGGTGAATAGACTCCCTCCAGAGGTGGTTCTGGCCAGCTCACTAGAATGCCTTAAAAAAAGCCTGGATTCTTTCCTGGGTTTACATAATATAACTGGGTACTAATATTTATAGGTAAAGTGGATCCAGGGAATATCCAATTGCCTCAGGATCACTTATGATAAGGTAAGGCCCGCTTGGCGTGAAGGCCCACATGCTGAGAGGCCACATATATGCGTTCAGTCGGCGTGAAGAGGTTAGTTAATGTGACTCAAGTCGCATCGACAAAAAAAAAAAAACAAAGGTTTCCACACAACTTTTCTGCGACTTTGGTGGATTTTAGTGCCAAAAACTGCAATGTTAAAGTGGTCGTAAAGGCACAAGGTATGCATAAAGGTAAAAAAACCTTCTGTGTGCAGCAACACTCCCTCCCCTCAATACTTACCTGAGCCCCTTCTTGATCCAACGATGTCCACGAGAGCCTTGCCTCTTCCGGGACTCACACTCCTGATTGGATTTTGACATCAGCAGGAGCCATTGGCTCCCGCTGCTGTCTATCACAGCCAGTTAGCCAGTCAGGAGACAGATGGGGCGTGGCTGAGCTGGGGCTCCGTGTGTGAATATACACACAGAGCTGTGGGTCAAGAGCGCGCCTGCTTGGGTGCCCCCACAGCAAGCTGCTTGCTGTGGGGGCACCAGGCAGAAGGGAGGAGCCAGGAGCGCACGTGTGGGGCCCAAGAAGGGGAGGATCTAGACTGCTCTGTGCAAAATGTTTGCAAGTTGCATGACTTTGGGGTCAGCAGTGTTTACCGAGCCTTTACGGTCCCCTAACAGGACCCTTTGACATGTAGCAGCGGGCCTCCTTCCTACCGTCATGGGGCCCCCCACGGTAGTGGAACGCCAGGACCTAGTTACAAGTGAGACCTTTGTGACCCTGGTAGTTCCACCAACAATCTCAAATACCTGAGACTGAAATGGCCAGAGGTTTGATTTAAGACCTTGGTCAAGAGCGTGCCAGGTTGGGTGCCCCCACAGCAAGCTGCTTGCTGTGGGGGCACCCGGCAAGAGGGTGGAGCCAAGAGTGCACGTGTGGGACCCGAGAAGAGGAGGATCTAGGCTGCTCTGTGCAAAACCTTTGCACAGAGCAGGTGGGTATAACATGTTTTGTTATTTAAAAGTCGCAAGGAAATCACCAGCAAGTTGCAAGGAAATCTCAAGCAAGGTCAGTAGTGTTTACAGAGCCTTTACAGTCCCGCAACGGGACCCTTTGACATGTAGCAGCGGGCCTCCTTCCTGACGTCATGGGGCCCCCCACGGTAGTGGAACACCAGGCCCTAGTTACAAGTGAGACCTTTGTGACCCTGGTAGTTCCATCACCAATGTCAAATACCTGAGACTGAAATGGCCAGAGGTTTGATTTAAGACCTTTGTCAAGAGCGTGCTGGCTTGGGTGCCCCCACAGCAAGCTGCTTGCTGTGGAAGCACCCTGCAAGAGGGTGGAGCCAGGAGCCCACGTGTGGGACCCGAGAAGAGGAGGATCTAGGCTGCTCTGTGCAAAACCTTTGCACCCCCTCCCCCCCACCCTGGTGGAAAACCAGGACCTAGTCACAAGTGAGACCTTTGTGACCCTGGTAGTTCCACCACTGATCTCAAATACCTGAGACTGAAATGGCCAGAGGTTTGATTTAAGAACTGGAGAAGTTTCAAATTATTGAAAATTGTTTTGTGCTCTCTAGAGTTTTCCCATTAGACGATAAAAAAGACAGTAGAAAAAAAACCTAATGGTTTGATGTAGGGAGTTGAATTTTGTAGCATTCATTGTTGCAAAATAGAAAAAGTGGAGTTAAATTGATGCAATTTATTTTCTATTTCAATAGACTTAGAAAACAAGCATTAGAAACACAATGAAATTTGTTTCTCGGGTATATATTAAGGGTGGCGAGTATTTTTTGTAACATGGGATGAGAACAGTCAGACATGATGGGGTTGATTTAGTCATCGAATAAAGAATTCTCGCTAAACTTAGTGAGTAAAGTAAACCCATGTTTACCCAATCATCTGCAAGGAAATCAAATAAAGGGCAATACGTTATTGGACGATTGAAGTGAAAACATCTTTACTTATGGCGCTTTTCCACTGCATGGAACCAAACGGTTCGGCTCGCTTTTGCGCTTTTCCACTGCATGGTACCGCATTGTACGGTGTTGGAACGGTTCGGTACGGTACGGCGGCACTTTTCCACTACATGGAACCGACCGGTTAAACAGTACCACCTCAGTTGTGGTTCCAAGAGGGCCATACCGGTACCATATCCCACAATCCTTTGCATGCAGCCTTGACTGTTTGTCACTACTAGCCACTGATTGGTCAGAGAATCGTTGTTATCCCACCCACTTACTACTTTCCTGGAAAAGCAACCGTACCGAACCGTTCCAACACCGTACCATGCGGTACCATGCAGTGGAAAACCAAACCGAGCCAAGCAGGGCCGAGTGGAGCCGAGCCGGTACTTGCAGTGGGAAAGTGCCATTAGTATGGTATATGAACAGGAAAGAAACTGATAATTAAACAAACCACACACCAAATACAATGCATAGCATGCATGGTCTTTCAACTGACAGAAAATGAAGTGTGGATTGTGGGGGGGAAGAGCTGCCAGAGGAAATAATGGGTACACTTGTGTAATGTTCTGGTACCTTTGGGTACCCTAATTACTCTTTCATAAGTGTATGCGCCCCACCATTCTCTTTTGGTAAGGTGCGCATACACCTTTAAGACTGATGCTGTCATCACTGAGCGCCGGACTGGATGGCTATTTAGATCGCCGGCTCTCACTCACATGTGTTCGTTCAAACTGCTTTGTGCCTTGATGCTAACCTGTCTTGAAGCTCTCATGCTTGCAAGCATACCTCGCTGTCGGAACCACGCTGCGCTGATCCCTGTATCCCGCTACCGGATCATCCGCTCTTGCCGAACCTCTCTTCTGCTACATTGCTATTAGTGATAAGTACCCCACAGGGGAAACCTCTATAACCTTCATACTAAAGCTTACACTATCTAGCTCTGCATACTAAGGACTATTACAACATCTGCATTATCTAAGATTGCTAGCTCTTGAGCCTACTACCACCTGTTCTTGCACTGGGTTGATCTCTCTTGTATGTCCACCTGCTACTCTGTCATCTGCTACCATACATGATTGCTAAACCTATCTGCATCCCATCTGCTACTATCTTACTTTCAAGAACATTTCCTTTCAAGTGTCTGTCATCTACCATCTCTACCCAACCTGTCTCTTCAGCCTATCATCACTGTGTTACTATATACATAAGTCACTCTAGGAAACCTCTTATTGAGTGTGTGTATTTACTTGCTGAATTGAGATCATCCACACATGATGAGTCATTGGGAGTTGGGATTGGTGTCTCAGCGTTTCTCTACATGACTACTGAAGTGGAATATTTCTGCAGCTGAAAATCCACATCATACATAAAACGCAGGAGCGTTACAACTTGGAGGGAGGAAAAGCTGTCCGAAAGAACATAATGTGGACAGTGGGGGGAGCTCTGCCAAGGAAAATAGTATGGAATGACGGGGGTGGGGGGGGGGGGGTGGGGTGGTACCAATGAAAATAGCATGGAAAGTGGGGCAGAGGTGTCAGACAACAAAGTGTTAACAGCAAGGGAAGACCTGCTAGACAAGATAGTGTGGACAGCATAGATAGAGCAGCCATAGAGTAGTGTGGTCTGTGGGGTGGACTGCTGGAGAAAACAGTGGGGGTGAGCTGCCAAAGAATATAGCATATGAAGAGTGGGGGTAGAGTTGCCAGAGAACATAATGTGGGCAGTGAGGAGAGCTAGCAGGGTACATCGTGTGGGCAGTGGGGGGAGAGCTGCCAGAGAACCTAGCATGGACAATAGGAGGAGAGCTCCCAGAGAATATAGTGTGGACCATTGAGGGACAGTTGCCAGAAAACATATTGTAGACCATGGGAGGAGAGCTGTCAAAGAACAAAGTGTGGAGAGTGGGTGGATGTTTCTACCAGATAATAAGGACAATGAGGGAAGATGGTGTTTGTGCGTGAAGATTGGTACCGGCGCTACCTTTATATGTGACTGTAAAACAAACCACGTGGTGTACAGTACAAATTATAAGGTGAATGTGTGTGACGGTGTGACCCAAAATAAATTATGGGTGTGATCTTGTGAATAAAAAGATTACCATAAATATAACTAGCAAAAATAATATTGTTTTATTAGAACAGTGCAAATATAGACAAAGAAAAAACTGTGGTTATGAGTGAAACACTTCAAGTGAATCCTGAGGGGTAATGCCTTCTCCCACCAGGAGTGGAAAAAACTGAGTGATAACAGCCAATGTAAAAATTGACTTATAGGAGTCAAAACCTGGGTTTATATACCAAAAACTCAGTTATCATTATCCAATGCTGATGAACACCACAAAGTGTAAAATTAAATAAAGTGTGCTCATCCAAATAAGCCACTAGGTGGCGTGCTGGTAATATGACCTGTATGTGGTCCCCACTGCTGATGAACACCACAAAGTGTAAAATTAAATAAAGTGTGTGTGCTCTTCCAAATATGCCACTAGGTGGCGTGCTGGTAATATGACCTGTATGTGGTCCCCACTGCTGATGAACACCACAAAGTGTAAAATTAAATAAAGTGTGTGCGCTCTTCCAAATATGCCACTAGGTGGCGTGCAGGTAATACGACCTGTATGTGGTCCCCACTGCTTGTGTGGTTCTGGGGTTCGGGCTCTGCTTCTGGAGAACTGTGGGCCGATGGTCTTGCTCTAGATACTCCAACAGAGATGAGACCCCATAATGTACAAATTGCCAATACAGTAGTGTAGAATGACGATATGCACTCACTCGTTAGCTGATCAGGATCAGAGAAAAGCTTGCGCCGGAAAGCTTCCGCGTTCCACGGCCCTCGGCTCCATACCCAGAAGTGACGTATCACGTTCAGACTCCGCCCTACGCGTTTCGTCAGAAGGACGTCTACTGGAGCGGCTAGAAGAGCTGCTGGAGAAGATAGTAGGGACAGCGGGGAGAGAGCAGCCAGAGGATAGTGTGGACAATTGGGGGGGGGGGGGGGTTGCCAGAGAACATAGTGGGGACAGTGGGGGAAGAGCTACCGGGTATGGTACCTCTTGGAACCACAATCGAGGTGGTACTGTTTTTGAGAGCCGTACCGTTCGGTTCCATGCAGTGGAAAAGCGCCGCCGTACCGAACCGTTCCTACACCGTACCATGCGGTACCAGCAGTGGAAAAGCACAAAAGCGAGCCGAACCGTTCGGTTCCATGCAGTGGAAAAGCTTTAGTAGTGTGGACAGTGGGGGGAGAGGAACCACAGAACATGGTGTGGACAGAGAACTCATTGATAATATAGGGCAGAGGGAGTAGGTAAACAGCCAAGACACATAGTGTGGGTGGCAGCACATGTGGTATGGACAGTGGAGCATTGTCAGAGATCATAGTATAGATGGGGCGAGGGGACGCAGTGGGAGAAGGTACCACAAGACACTGTGGGGAAGGCTCTGGTAGAAACTAGGGCAGATACTGCAGAAAGAGTTGGGGCATGCAGAGTGTTTGGTGTTGTGGACATTTACATTGTTTGAGGAGAAAGTGAAGCGATGATCATACTGAGACAATGGGAGGATTGTTTGTACTAAGACAAGTGGCATGGGCAATATGCTTCCAACAGCATTGATGTATTATGGGATGTAATAAAAGTCAAAGTTACCTTCACAAAATATTAACATTCCAGATGTATCGTGGATATTTCAGTTCCTCAATCAAAAACCAGTAATTATTTATTCTTATCGCTTATTTTCCAGGTTTGCCAAACCAAAGTTTTGAAATTAAGTAAAACCGTGTCCCAGTATGCTTGGTATCCATGCAAGGCCATTTCAGACGCACTTAATTTCTGGTTAAAGGTATGTACCATTGGTAAAGTATTTACCACACTTAAATGGATCCTAAACCACATTTTAGATTTCATTTTGGATTTAGCATGGGTTGGTGGAAACCCCCGACACTTTTTTGATACCGTCTGTTGCCTATCGGAGATGATTTTTTTATTCCTTGGATAGATGCCACCAAAGGAAGTGCTACCATTGGAAGATCTCCTATGTTCTTGGCAATAACTATAGGAAGTTATATAATTTCAATAATCATTGAAGACTTACCTACAAAACACCTTCATAGGAAGCATGATTCTTTGTTAATTGGGCAATCTGGGCTGCCTGATATTATGATGTTATATATGGCATGGGTTATCCACCGGCATTTCTTCGGGAGTACATTGAGAAAATGAAATTTTAGCTTTAGGGTTCAACCAGATGAAATGGTTCAAAGGGGATTGTTAATATACCGTATGTGCTGAAACTTTGGTAGTACTCTAAACCGTGTGTTCCAGAAGACTGAGACATTGACTGATGGACATTAAAGAAGTTGGAAAGGTCTAGCTAGGACTAAAGCCTCGTACACACGCGTCGAAAATTGGCAGTGAATTTTCGGCCAACGTCCGATATGCCGATTTTCGGCTTGTTAAGCCCCGTACACACGCGTCGAAAATTGGCAGGGAATTTTTGGCCAACGTCCGATCTGCCGATTTTCGGCTTGTTAAGCCCCGTACACACGCGTCGAAAATTGGCAGGGAATTTTTGGCCAACGTCCGATCTGCCGATTTTCGGCTTGTTAAGCCCCGTACACACGCGTTGAAAATTGGCAGGGAATTTTCTGCCAACGCCCGATCTGCAGATTTTCGGCTTGTTAAGTCCCGTACACGCGCGTCGAAAATTGGCAGGGAATTTTCGGCCAACGTCCGATCTGCCGATTTTTGGCTTGTTAAGTCCCGTACACGCACGTTGAAAATTGGCAGGGAATTTTCGGCCAACGTCCGATCTGCCGGTTTTCGGCTTGTTAAGCCCCGTACACACGTCGAAAATTGGCAGGGAATTTTTGGCCAACGTCCTATCTGCCGATTCTCGGCTTGTTAAGCCCCGTACACACACGCGTCGAAAATTGGCAGGGAATTTTCGGCCAACGTCCGATCTGCCGATTTTCGGCTTGTTAAGCCCCGTACACACGCGTCAAAATTGGCAGGGAATTTTCGGCCAACGTCCGATTTTCGGCTTGTTAAGTCCCGTACACACGCGTCGAAAATTAGCAGGGAATTTTCGGCCAACGTCCGATCTGCCGATTTTCGGCTTGTTAAGTCCCGTAAACACGCGTCGAAAATTGGCAGTGAATTTTCGGCCAACGTCCGATATGCCGATTTTCGGCTTGTTAAGCCCCGTACACACGCGTCGAAAATTGGCAGGGAATTTTTTGGCCAACGTCCGTTCTGCCGATTTTCGGCTTGTTAGTATGATGCTTCCGACAACCAACTCCGACTTTTCGGCCGAAAAAAATCTGGTGTGCAGACTATAACATTTTTGTTGGCCGTCAACACAACGGCCGATTTTCGTGCAGTCAGTACAGATTTCGACAGGGAAAAATCTGATGAGCAAGTCTGAGCATGCTCAGTGAAGAAAAAACACAAAGAAAACAAACCAACACATGACATCACTTCTGAAGTAGAATTTTGTTGGCAGAGAAAATTTGTGTGCAGTCTAGGCACATTTCAACCAATAAAACACAACTTGGACAAAAGTCGGACGATCGGTCGGCCGATAATCGTTGCGTGTGTACGAGGCTTAAGCCAACTAGCACTAAACAGGAGGAAAGGACAGAGGAAGATACCAAACCGCAGTAGTAAGCAAGTTGTAGTGGCCCAAAACCACCTCTAGATGTCAGCATATTGAAAAAAAAATATAACCTCATGCAGTTCAAAAGAAACTCAAACAGGAAAGTGGGGCAGAACACATTTGAAGTCCTAGGTAGCAACCCTAGTGCCCTCCATCGATACAGTGAAGAAATGAGTGTAGCCACCCAGGAACAATAAGTCTTTACACTCAGTGGCCACTTTATTGGGTACAACTGTTGAATTGCTTGGTAACACAAATTGCAAATCAACCAATCACATGGTAGCAACTTAATGCATTTAGGCATCTAGACGTGGTGAAGACGACTTGGTGAAGTTCAAACTGAGCATCAGAATGGGGAAGAAAGAGGGTTTAAGTGACTTTGAGCGTGGCATGGTTCTTGGTGCCGGACGGGCTGGTCTGAGTATTCCTGGGATTTTCACGAACAGAGATCTCTCGGGTTTACAGAGAGTGGTGGGAAAAAGAGAAAATATCCACTGAGCGGCAGTTGTGTGGAAGAAAATACCTTGTTGAGGTCAGAGGTCAGGGGAGAATGGGCAGACTGGTTCCAGATGATAGAAAGGCAACAGTAACTCAAATAACCACTCATTACACCCAAGGTATGCAGAATACCATCTTTGAAAGCACAACATGTCCAGCTTTGAAGCAGATGGGCTACAGCAGCAGAAGACCGCACCGGGTGCCACTCCTGTCAGCTAAGAACAGGAAACTGAGGCTATAATTCACCAAAATTGGACAATAAAAGATTGGAAAAAACGTTGCCTGGTCTGATGAGTCTCAATTTCAGCTGCAACATTCAGATGGTAGGGTCAGAAGTTGGCACATGGATCCATCCTGCCTTGTATCACTGGTTCAGACTGGTGGTGGTGGTGTAATGGTGTGGGGGATATTTTCTTGGCACACTTTGGGCCCCTTAGTACCAATTGAGCATGGTGTAAATGCCACGGCCTACCTGAGTATTGTTGCTGACCATGTCCATCCCTTTATGACTACAGTGTCCCCATCTTCTGATGGCTCCTTCCAGCAGGATAATGCACCATGTCACAAAGCTCCAATCATCTCACCACTGGTTTCTTCACCATGACAATGAGGTCACTGTCCTCCAATGGCCTCCACACTCACCACATCTCCACCCAATAGAGCATCTTTCCAATGGCCTCCTTACTCACCACATCTCATCCAATAGAGCACCTTTCCAATGCCTCCACACTCACCAGATCTCATACAATAGAGCACCTTTCCAATGGCCTCCACACTCACCACATCTCATCTAGTAGAGCACCTTTCCAATGGCCTCCACACTTACCACATGCCATCCAATAGAGCACCTTTCCAAATGGCCTCCACACTCACCACATCTCATCAAGTAGAGCCCCTTTCCAATGGCCTCAAAACTCACCACATCTCATCCAATAGAGCACCTTTCCAATGGCCTCCACACTCACCAGATCTCATCCAATAGAGCACCTTTTCAATGGCCTCCACACCCACCAGATCTTAATGCAATAGAGCACCTTTCCAAATGGCCTCCACACTAACCACATCTCATCCAATAGAGCACCTTTCCAAATGGCCTCTACACTCACCACATCTCATCCAATAGAGCACCTTTCCAATGGCCTCTACACTAACCACATCTCATCCAGTAGAGCACCTTTCCAATGGGGTCCACACTCACCACATCTCATCCAGTAGAGCACCTTTCCAATGGCCTCCACACTCACCACATCTCATCCAGTAGAGCACCTTTCCAATGGCCTCCACACTCACCACATCTCCATCCAATAGAGCACCTTTCCAATGGCCTCCACACTCACCACATCTCATCCAATAGAGCACCTTTCCAATGGCCTCCACACTCACCACATCTCATCCAATAGAGCACCTTTCCAATGGCCTCCACACTCACCACATCTCATCCAATAGAGCACCTTTCCAATGGCCTCCACACTCACCACATCTCATCCAATAGAGCACCTTTCCAATGGCCTCCACACTCACCACTTCTCCATCCAGTAGAGCACCTTTCCAATAGCCTCCAATAGAGCACCTTTCCAATGGCCTCCACACTCACCACATCTCCATCCAGTAGAGCACCTTTCCAATGGCCTCCACACTCACCACATCTCCATCCAGTAGAGCACCTTTCCAATGGCCTCCACACTCACCACATCTCCATCCAGTAGAGCACCTTTCCAATGGCTTCCATACTCACCACATCTCCATCCAGTAGAGCACCTTTCCAATGGCCTCCACACTCACCACATCTCCATCCAGTAGAGCACCTTTCCAATGGGGTCCACACTCACCACATCTCATCCAGTAGAGCACCATTCCAATGGGGTCCAACCCGGTACTTAGCAAGGTGTACCTAATAAAGTGGCCGGTGATGAAGAACTAAAGGAAAAGCCTTCAAAAAACCCCAAAAGCAGCCACCACATCTAAGGACCGGTAAACAGCATACGTTAAATATTGTGTTTGGATTTAGATATGTTCTGTTATGGCTTCAAATATTGGTTGGTAATCATTTTTCTATGATATTAAACTGTTTTTAATTTATTATTTTTTTTTACTTCAAACAGGCCCATTTTTCTCAGCATGTTGTTGTTGCTTCTGTGGTGGTGCACTTGGTAACCGATGGGACGTCTTACAGTTACCAGAAGCCGGAGACCATAAGCGTTCAGCTTATCGATGTCAAGGAACAGATGCATGACCTTGGTAAAGTCTTCTCTGTTACCGACTATTCAAACATTACATCTGAGCTTGGCTGTCCTCATAGGAGTTGGGAAGAGTTTTATCTCGTATCTCTTGTTTGGAATAATTCTCACCATTGTTGTGGATTTCGGCCACTACCGCCACCGCAGATGCTTATTAATACACAAAATATCAATTAGCGTAGCGGTGTGAATGTATGGACCGCGCGCCGCATCCCTCTAGCACAATATACGATAAGAGAAGCAAGAAACAGACAATGGGACTTTATAGGTGCAATCACTTTAAGGCTTCATTCACATCTCAGCCTAGCGTCTTTCAGCATTTTTCCAGCATTTTTTTGCTCTTTTTTTTTTATGTGCGATTTTGGCATTTTTGGGCATTTAGTGTTTTTTTTTTTTTTATTAGCCAATAGAGAAAACTATCATCCGTTGCATCATTTATTGCTAGGTTTTTCAAATTTCTTAGCTTTTCCATCAGCTTTTATTTATTTTTTTTTTATGAATATTTACAGTATCTAACAAAAGTGAGTACACCCCTCACATTTTTGCTAGAAAAGTACTTAGAACCCCCAAACATTTTATATATATATATATATATATATATATATTAGATATATATATATACATATATACATACACACAAAAGTAAGTACACCCCTCACATTTTTGTAAATATTTTATTCTATCTTTTCATGTGACAACACTGAAGAAATGACACTTTGCTACAATGTAAAGTAGTGAGTGTACAGCTCGTATAACAGTGTAAATTTGCTGTCCCTTCAAAATAACTCAACACACAGCCATTAATGTCTAGACCGCTGGCAACAAAAGTGAGTACACCCCTAGGTTAAAATGTCCAAATTGGGCCCAATTAGCCCTTTTCACTCCCCGGTGTCATGTGACTCGTTAGTGTTACAAGGTCTCAGGTGTGAATGGGGAGCCGGTGTGTTAAATTTGGTGTTATCGCTCTCACTCTCTCATACTGGTCACTGGAAGTTCAACATGGCACCTCATGGCAAAGAACTCTCTGAGGATCTAAAAAAAAGAATTGTTGCTCTACATAAAGATGGCCTAGGCTATAAGAAGATTGCCAAAATCCTGAAACTGAGCTGCAGCACGGTGGCCAAGACCATACAGCAGTTTACCAGGACAGATTCCACTCAGAACAGGCCTCGCCATGGTCGACCAAAGAAGTTGAGTGCACGTGCTCAGCGTCATATCCAGAGGTTGTCTTTGGGAAATAGACGTATGAGTGCTGCCAGCATTGCTGCAGAGGTTGAAGGGGTGTGGGGTCAGCCTGTCAGTGCTCAGACCATACGCCGCACACTGCATCAAATTGGTCTGCATGGCTGTCATCCCAGAAGGAAGCCTCTTCTAAAGATGATGGACAAGAAAGCCCACAAACAGTTTGCTGAAGACAAGAAGACTAAGGACATGGATTACTGGAACCATCTCCTGTGCTCTGATGAGACCAAGATAAACTTATTTGGTTCAGATGGTGTCAAGCGTGTGTGGCGGCAACCAGGTGAGGAGTACAAAGACAAGTGTGTCTTCCTACAGTCAAACATGGTGGTGGGGGTGTCATGGTCTGGGGCTGCACGAGTGCTGCTGGCACTGGGGAGCTACAGTTCATTGAGGGAACCATGAATGCCAACATGTACTGTGACATACTGAAGCAGAGCATGATCCCCTCCCTTCAGAGACTGGGCCACAGGGCAGTATTCCAACATAACGACCCCAAACACCTCCAAGACCACCACTGCCTTGCTAAAGAAGCTGAGGGTAAAGGTGATGGACTGGCCAAGCATGTCTCCAGACCTAAACCCTATTGAGCATCTGTGGGGCATCCTCAAACAGAAGGTGGAGGAGCGCAAGGTCTCTAACATCCACCAGCTCTGTGATGTCATCATGGAGGAGGGGAAGAGGACTCCAGTGACAACCTGTGAAGCTCTGGTGAACTCAATGCCCAAGAGGGTTAAGGCAGTGCTGGAAAATAATGGTGGCCACACAAAATATTGTCACTTTGGGCCAAGTTTGGACATTTTCACTTAGGGGTGTACTCACTTTTGTTGCCAGCGGTTTAGACATTAATGGCTGTGTGTTGAGTTATTTTGAGGGGACAGCAAATTTACACTGTTATACAAGCTGTACACTCACTACTTTACATTGTAGCAAAGTGTCATTTCTTCAGTGTTGTCACATGAAAAGATAGAATATAATATTGAAAATAATGTGAGGGGGTGTACTCACTTTTGTGAGATACTGTGTATGTGTGTATATATATATATATATATATATATATATATATAATGTTTGGGGGTTCTAAGTACTTTTCTAGCAAAAATGACTAATTGTTACACGTGAACAAAAAATGCCAGAGAAAGCCCGGACTTGAAGTACTTAACCACTTCTGGACCGGAAGATTTCCCCCCATAATGACCAGGCCAATTTTTGCGATTTGGCACTGCGTTATTTTAACGGACAATTGCGCGGTTGTGCAACGCTGTACCCAAATAAAATTGAACTCGGTTTTTTTACCACAAATAAAGCTTTCTTTTGGTGGTATTTGATCACCTGTGCGATTTTTAATTTATTGCGCTATGAACAAAAAAAAGCGACAATTCTGAAAAAAAATATATATTTTTCACATTCTGATATATAACATTCCCAATAAAAAAAATTTAAAAATCAAATTTTTTCATCATTTTAGGCCAATTTGTATTCTGCTACATATTTTTGTTAAAAAAATAAAAAAAAATCCCAATAAGTTTATATTGAATAGTTTGC
Source organism: Pelophylax lessonae (assembly GCF_965119305.1). NCBI lineage: Eukaryota > Metazoa > Chordata > Amphibia > Anura > Ranidae > Pelophylax > Pelophylax lessonae. The sequence continues at coordinate 290,255,349 of NC_138774.1, forward strand.
GCAAAAGTTATCACGTCTACAAGCTAGGGGAAAGATTTCTGTCATTTTTATTTTTTATTTTATTTTTTTACTAGTAATGGTGGCGATCTGCGATTTTTAGCGGGACTGCGACATTGCGGCGGACAGATTGGACCCCTAACTGACGTTTTTAACACTTTTGGGGGTACCAGTGACATTACTACAGTAATCAGTGCTAAAAGTATGCATTGTTACTGTACTAATGACACTGGCAGGAAAAGGGTTAATACCGTGGGCAATCAAAGGGTTAAATGTGTGCCTAGAGGGTACTTTCTATCTGTTTGGGGGGGTGGGCTTGCTGCATGACCACAGAGACCTGTATTCCTGAAAAAGGGGATCCCTGTGTTCATCACTGACAGAACAGCGGTCTGCTGTGTTTACAACATCAGACTGCCGTTCTGTCTCTCTGGGGGGGGTGATCGCGGGTGCCGTGCGGACGTCGCAGCCGCCCGAGCCGCCAACTGGCTTATCCTGTGGCCAATTGGCGCATGAGCACACCAGCTACGGCGCATGAGCGCAGCGGCGCGCGTGCGCCCCCCCCACTAGCGGCCCCGCGAAGCGACATACAGGTACGTCGTTTTGCAGGACAGAGCCGACATGCCGCTGTAAAACAGTGGCGGCTGGTTGGCAAGCGATTACAAAAACTTTTACCTTTATTTAATTATTTTTTTTTGTATATTACTTTATTTTGTGGTGTGATTTAGTATTCATTTCTGATTCTTGTGCCCTTCTTCTCTTGCAGGTGTTCATATTCTTAGCTGCAGAAACAATCCATTGGTGGTCCCTGTGATGCATGACCTTAGTCGTCCTTTTTATCGCAGTAAAGCGGTCCTCATCAGCTTTACCTCCAGCTTGGTGGCCATCTCCGGGGTGGCTCTTAGATCTTTCCATGACTTTGACCCGGTGGGAATCAGCAGTTGTCAAGGAGGGGAGGTCTATAGTGTGGCCGAGCAGAGGTGAGTGATAAACTTTACGTTTGGGCTGCAGGGTCAAACAACCGGGGGGCAGGTTTTGGTGCAACCGAAAATGACCCATTTTCTACTGGACCTCCGGAAGATTTACCCCACTACACCCCCCCACCAGGCCATTTTTTTGCGATATAGCACTGCGTTACTTTAGCTGACAATTGCGCAGTCGTGCAACACTGTACCCAAATACATCAAGAACATACTAAGACCAGACCAAAACAAAGACCACATCGGACCAAGACCAGACTGAACCAAGACAAGACCGAGAACAAACTAAGACCAGACCAAGACCACACCAGACCAAGACCATACCGGACCAAGACAAGCCCAAGAACAAACCAGGACCAGACTAAGACCAAGTCCAAGACCAAGCCAAGACAAAGATCAGACCAAACCAAAACAAAGACCAGACCAGAGAAAGACCAGTCTAAGACCAGACCAAGACCAGACCAAGACAAGACCAAGACAATGACTACATTAGATCAAGACCAGACCAAGAACAAACCAAGACAAAACCAAGAACAAACCAAGACAAAACCAAGAACAAACCAAGACAAAACCAAGACCAAAACAAGACTAAGAACAAACCAAGACCAGACCAAGACCAAGAACAAACCAAGACCAGACCAAGACATAGGCAAGACCAGACCAAGACATAGGCAAGACCAGACCAAGACCAGACCAAGACCAAGAACAAACCAAGACCAGACCAAGACATAGGCAAGACCAGACCAAGACATAGGCAAGACCAGACCAAGACATAGGCAAGACCAGACCAAGACATAGGCAAGACCAGACCAAGACCAGACCAAGAACAAACCAAGACCAGACCAAGACCAAAACAAGACTAAGAACAAACCAAGACCAGACCAAGAACAAATCAAGACCATGAAACAACGGTGGCAGCACTTCCAGCTTTCTTTTGGTGATATTTGATTACCGCTACCATTTATTTTTATTTTAATTAATTTTTTTGCGCTACAAATTTGAAAAAGAAAAATAATATTGCGCTATTTTAATCGACATTTGCGCAGTTGTGCAACGCTGTACCCAAATAAATTTTATACAATTTTTTTCTCCTACAAATAGAGATTTCTTTTGGGGGTATTTGATCAATTATTTTTTTGTGCTATATAAAAAAAAAAAAAAATAGGCCGACAATTTTGGAATAAAAAAAATAAACAAATAAAAATAAATGTCCTAAATTTAGGCCAATATGTATTCTACTACATAATTTTGGTAAAAAAAAAATCCCAATAGGCGTATATTGATTGGTTTGAGAAAAAGTTGTAGCTTCTGAAAACTGTGGTACTATATATATACTGGAATTTTTATTTATTTATTTTTTATTAATTTTTTTTTACTATACTAGTGATGGCGGCGGTCAGCGACTTAAAGCGGGATTGCAAAGTTGCGGCGGCAACTTTCATGGCATTCCATTAGTCTTAGTCCGTAGGGTTCAACATTGAGTTGGCCCACCCTTTGCGGCTATAACAGCTTCAACTCTTCAGGGAAGGCCGTCCACAAGGTTTAGGAGTGTCTATGGGAATGTTTCACCATTCTTCCAGAAGCGCATTTGTGAGGTCAGGCACTGATGTTGGACGAGAAGGACTGGCTCGCAGTCTCCACTCTAATTAATCCCAAAGGTGTTCTGTTGGGTTAAGGTCAGACCAGTCAAGTTCCTCCACCCCAAACTCGCTCATCCATGTCTTTATGGACCTTGCTTTGTGCACTGGTGCTCAGTCATGTTGGAACAGGAAGGGGCCATCCCCAAACTCCTCCCACAAAGTTGGGAGTATGAAATTGTCCAAAATGTCTTGGTATGCTGACACCTTAAGAGTTCCCTTCACTGGAACTAAGGGGCCAACCCAACCCCTGAAAAACAACCCCACACCATAATCCCCCCTCCACCAAATGATTTGGACCAGTGCACAAAGCAAGGTCCATAAAGACATGGATGAGCGAGTTTTGGGTGGCATCAAACCCTTTCAATGTGTACCATTGTCATGTGATCTTCTTTGATTGGGCACAGTGATCACATGGTACCGGCAGTGGTGTATGTTGATTTTGTGCTGCCCTAGGCAAGACTAAAATTGAGTGCCCCCCTCCTCGTCCTATGTAAATTTGCCCCACTCCTTCCTTTTTAACAGATGTAACTCCCTCAAAAATTTAAGGACTACAAGTCCCAGCTTGAACCCCTGAAATCTCACAAGGGGGGGTGGGTGAGGGAGGGATGAGAGAGAGAGAGAGGGGGGGGATGAGAGAGAGAAAGGGGGGATGAGAGAGAGGGGGAATGAGAGAGAGAGAGAGGGGGATGAGAGAGAGAGAGAGGGGGGTGAGAGAGGGGGTGAGAGAGAGAGGGGTGTGAGAGAGAGGGGGGAGAGAGAAGGAGGGGAGGATGAGAGAGAGGGGATGATGAGAGAGAGGGGGGATGAGAGAGAGGGTGGAGAGAGAGAGGGGGATGAGAGAGCGAGGGGGTGAGAGAGAGAAGGGGGGTGTGTGGGTGTGAGAGAGAGGGGGGGTGAGAGAGAGGGGAGAGAGAGAGGGGGGAAGAGAGAGAGAGAGGGGGGAGAGAGAGAGGGGGGGAGAGAGAGAGGGGGGGAGAGAGAGAGGGTGGATGAGAGAGAGGGGGGGATGAGAGAGCGAGGGGGGTGAGAGAGGGGGTGAGAGAGAGAGGGGTGTGAGAGAGAGGGGGGAGAGAGAAGGAGGGGAGGATGAGAGAGAGGGGATGATGAGAGAGAGGGGGGGATGAGAGAGAGGGTGGAGAGAGAGGGGGGGATGAGAGAGAGGGGGGGATGAGAGAGCGAGGGGGGTGAGAGAGGGGGTGAGAGAGAGAGGGGTGTGAGAGAGAGGGGGGAGAGAGAAGGAGGGGAGGATGAGAGAGAGGGGATGATGAGAGAGAGGGGGGATGAGAGAGAGGGTGGAGAGAGAGAGGGGGATGAGAGAGCGAGGGGGTGAGAGAGAGAAGGGGGGTGTGTGGGTGTGAGAGAGAGGGGGTGAGAGAGGGGGTGAGAGAGAGAGGGGGGGTGATAGAGGGGGGGTGAGAGAGAGGGGAGAGAGAGAGGGGGGAAGAGAGAGAGAGAGAGGGGGGAGAGAGAGCGAGGGGGGTGTGAGAGAGAGAGAGGGGGGGATGAGAGAGAGGGGGGGTGAGAGAGCGAGGGGGGTGAGAGAGAGAAGGGGGGTGTGAGAGAGAGAGGGGGGTGAGAGAGAGGGGAGTGAGAGAGGCGGCTCTTGCAATCAGTGGCCAATAGAGTCTCAGGTGGAGGAGGGGGGCGGCTTTTTTTGCTGCCCCCCTGCAAAGAGCTGCCCTAGCCCTGGGCCTTGTTGGCCTAGGCCAAAATACAGCACTGGGTACCGGCAGTAGGCCTATACAGCGGACACAGGCGGTGACAGATCGTGCTGGAGCAGGACCCAATCCTGGGAGGACCTCATACAATAATAGGGCTCCTGCCTACATGTCCTATTACATTTGGTTGGGCAGGAACTGGTTAAAATGGTCCATTTTCTCAGTTTGAACATTGGCTGTGTTTTCCATTTTCTGATGCAAAAAAAAAAAAAATATGAGTTTATCATTGCGTTTTTATGTAGAATTTTTTGGAATTGGGGTTGTAGGTTGAGTTGTCTTTCAAACATGGACATGCATTTATCCCATGTAGAGATACCAGGGATAAAACAGGTCTGTATGGGGTTCTTTTTTGTCCAGCACCCTAAGAGTTAATAAGTGAAGACACGCCCCCCCAAAAAAAATTGGCACTGAAATCCGCCACGTCTGTCCAGGAAGTGCCTTTTGAGCAACTATGGACATTTTTTTTTTTTTTTAACATTGATAGCCCCTCCCTTCCTTTCCTCGGTCTATCAGCATAGCATTGCGTGAGAGAGGAGAAGCTTTGGATGACACGGTGAAGCTCTGGCCAGGCTACCGGTGGATCATGTCTGAGGCTGTTACAGGCATATTGTTCATTTGGAGCATGTGAGTGAATTATTTTCATTTTCAATTTTGCATCTCAATAAAGTGTAACCCCTTTTTGGGGGGGGGTTACGAGAAACGCCCCCCCCCCCCCCCCAAATTTGGATAAGGCGTTAAACTTGTAGGTAAATAACAGAACCAGAACCTTTGCTAAGTGGAAGAGTGTCCTCCACCCAGGACCAGAGGGAACTTCCTTTGTGGGGAATTCATGCAGTATCTCACAAAAGTAAGTACACCCCTCACATTTTTTGTAAATATTTTATTCTATCTTTTCATGTGACAACACTGAAGAAATGACACTTTGCTACAATGTAAAGTAGTGAGTGTACAGCTTGTATAACAGTGTAAATTTGCTGTCCCCTCAAAATAACTCAACACACAGCCATTAATGTCTAAACCGCTGGCAACAAAAGTGAGTACACCCCTAAGTGGAAATGTCCAAATTGGGCCCAATTTGCCATTTTCCCTCCCTGGTGTCATGTGACTCGTTAGTGTTACAAGGTCTCAGGTGTGAATGGGGAGCGGGTGTGGTAAATTTGGTGTTATCGCTCTCACTCTCTCATACTGGTCACTGGAAGTTCACCACGGCACCTCATGGCAAAGAACTCTCTGAGGATCTGAAAAAAATAATTGCTGCTCTACATAAAGATGGCCTAGGCCAGTGATGGCGAACCTTGGCACCCCAGATGTTTTGGAACTACATTACCCATAAAGCTCAACTACATTGCAGAGTGCATGAGCATCATGGGAAATGTAGTTCCAAAACATCTGGGGTGCCAAGGTTCGCCATCACTGGCCTAGGCTATAAGAAGATTGCCAAGACCCTGAAACTGAGCTGCAGCACGGTGGCCAAGACCATACAGCGTTTTAACAGGACAGGTTCCACTCAGAACAGACCTCACCATGGTCGACCAAAGAAGTTGAGTGCACGTGCTCAGCGTCATATCCAGAGTTTGTCTTTGGGAAATATACCTATGAGTGCTCCCAGCATTGCTGCAGAGGTTGAAGGGGTGGGGGGTCAGCCTGTCAGTGCTCAGACCATACGCCGCACACTGCATCAAATTGGTCTGCATGGCTGTCATCCCAGAAGGAAGCCTCTTCTAAAGATGATGCATAAGAAAGCCTGCAAACAGTTTGCTGAAGACAAGCAGACTAAGGATGTGGATTACTGGAACCATGTCCTGTGGTCTGATGAGACCAAGATAAACTTATTTGGTTCAGATGGTGTCAGGCGTGTGTGGTGGCAACCAGGTGAGGAGTACAAAAAGTGTTTCTTACCTACAGTCAAGCATGGTGGTGGGAGTGTCATGGTCTGGGGCTGCATGAGTGCTGCCAACACTGGGGAGCTACAGTTCATTGAGGGAACCATGAATGCCAACATGTACTGTAATGTTCAGATTCTGCCAAGCATATGTGGCGGCAGCCAGGTGAGGAGTACAAAGACAAGTGTGCCTTGCCATTAATGTCTAAACTGCTGGCAACAAATGTGAGTACACCCCTAAGTGACAATGTCCAAATTGGGCCCAAAGTGTCAATATTTTGTGTGGCCACCATTATTTTCCAGCACTGCCTTAACCCTCTTGGGCATGGAGTTCCCCAGAGCTTCACAGGTTGCCACTGGAGTCCTCTTTCACTCCTCCATGATGACATCACAGAGCTGGTGGATGTTAGAGACCTTGCGCTCCTCCACCTTTCTTTTGAGGATGCCCCACAGATGCTCAATAGGGTTTGGGTCTGCAGACATGCTTGGCCAGTCCATCACCTTTACCCTCAGCTTCTTTAGCAAGGCAGTGGTCGTCTTGGAGGTGTGTTTGGGGTCGTTATCATGTTGGAATACGGCACACCCTTAAGTGCACTTTTTGGTGTTTGTGTTTTCACACGCACCTTTTCTGTACACTTTTTTACTTTTTTTTTACTCTCACTGGATATTTTCTCTTTTTCCCACCATTCTCTGTAAACCCAAGAGATGGCTGTGCATGAAAATCCCAGAAATACTCAGACCAACCCGTCTGGCACCAACAACCATGTCACATTCAAAGTCACTTAAATCCCGTTTCCTTCCCATTCTGATGCTTGGTTTGAACTTTAGCAAGTCATTTCACCAGTGGCGGCTGGTGCTCCATGGGTCGGGGGGGGGGTGGCGGAAGCAGACGGACCGCACCATACACCAAGGCCCCCCCGCCCCGGACCACACCAGGCCGCACACCGCCGGACCACAGCAGGACAGGACAGGACCCCCAGGACAGGATCACTCACCCTGTCTGGACAACAGCGACGGCGGCGGCAGCTTCTTCCCCCTGCCTTCTGTGTCTCCTCCCTCCTCCTCCATGCCCAATGGCATGTCTTCTCCTTTTGGGCAATCTGGAAATGCATCTCAGAACCCACTTCCTGATTGGCCAGGAGGAGGGTCTGTGTGACAATAGTGAATTTTAATTCGCTATTGTCACACAACTGGGTGGGCTCGGAGTGCAGAGCCCACCCTTTTTTTTTAGCCTGTGAGAGCCTCTGGCTCTAATCACATGGTTAAAAAAAAAGCCCCATTGAACTCCATGCATCTGGCGCCCCGCATGTAGATTAGGGCGCCGGACGCATGGATAGGGGGAGGGGCGGCGCCCCTGCGCCCCATATGCACCAGCCGCCACTGCATTTCACCACATATAGATGCCTAAATGCATTGAGTTGCTGCCATGTGATTGGCTGATAAGCAATTTCTGTTACCTAACAATTGAACATGTGTGCCTACTAACATGGCCGGTGAGTGTATAGACCAGTGATGGCGAACCTTGGTACCCCAGATGTTTTGAAACTATATTTCCCATGATGCTCAACAACTACACTGCAGAGTGAGCATCATGGGAAATGTAGTTCCAAAACATTGGGGGTGCCAAGATTCCCCATCATAGGTATAGACTTACTGTTCCTGGGTGGCAACACTCATTTCTTCACTGTAACTATAGAGGGCACTATGGTTGCCACCTAGGACTTGAACACCCAGGACCCATCCCTTGCTCCAGGGTGACTCCAATGCACGTTTCGTTCACCACTGTGCGTTCCACCACCACCCCAAACCACGTACCAGATATTTTATGACTTCTAAACTCTTTGATGGTCAAGGATTTTCCATACAACTGGTGGCCAGATTAATAGCCATGTCCCATCTCCATCGCTGGTCCTTCTTCACAAAGAGCATAGGAAACGCCTGGTAGTGTAGCAATTTCTTTTTTTAATGTAAAATGTATCAAAACAACTCATCAAAGGTGCAAATCGCACATAAGGATCTCATGGCGGTATTTACATCACGGGAGCGGAAGTGGGCTAAAAATAACTACGAGAGCTCGATGTGTGGTTGACACCTTCACCCTGTGAACTCATTTAAGGTGTTAAGAGTTTTAAATAAAGTAAAAAAAAAACCTGCTACGCTATCAGGTGTTCTCTTTTACTATAAATCTGTCATAGATAACAAGCATTGCCGAAACATTTCTCCGACAATTACATCTATCTAATCCATTGGGAGTTATGTTTCAGATGCACTCACTAGATTTGAACCCTATGAATGAAATCTTTTTTCTGTTTTTGTAAATGAATCTCGCCAAATTCCACTGGACAGATGAAAAACTTGAAGGAAAAATTTGAGGGGTGTATATATGAAAAATATGTTGTATGAGTGTCACAAGAATTCGTCTGGCCATTGACACCAATGATGGGGCACTATTCCTCCTACTGACACCATTGATGGGGCACTATTCCTCCCACTGATGCCAATGATGGGGCACTATTCCTCCCACTGATACCAATTATGGGGCACTATTCCTCCCACTGATACCAATGATGGGCACTATTCCTCCCACTGATACCAATGATGGGGCACTATTCCTCCCACTGATACCAATGATGGGGCACTATTCCTCCCATTGATACCAATTATGGGACACTATTCCTCCCAATGATACCAATGATGGGCACTATTCCTCCCACTGACATCAATGATGGGACACTATTCCTCCCACTGATACCAATGATGGGACACTATTCCTCCCACTGATACCAATGATGGGGCACTATTCCTCCCACTGATACCAATGATGGGGCACTATTCCTCCTACTGACACCAATGATGGGGCACTATTCCTCCCACTGATACCAATGATGGGACACTATTCCTCCCACTGACACCAATGATGGGGCACTATTCCTCCCACTGATACCAATGATGGGACACTATTCCTTCCACTGGCACCAATGATGGGGCACTTTTCCTTCCTCTGATACCAAAGATAGGGCATTGTTTATTTCCGCTGACGTTGAGACCTTTTCTACTCCCGTAGGCCAAACTCCGGCCACCCTTAAGTCTGTAGGACAGTAAAATGGCTCTTTTTAGAAAGCTTGGAGACCCCTGTCCTAGGCTGACAAGACTAACTCTCTATACATATATAGTACGGTGAGTGAGAAGTGTCTCCTAGGCCAGGAAATGTGTAACTGGCAGGATCACCGGGTGAAAATAAAGGGGAAAAAAAAAGAAAACTAATCCAGCCATCACATCTAAGGACTGGTAATCTGCAACATATTACATTCTTGGTCTTATGTTTAGATATGCTTCATCAACTTTGAAAGTGCCAGCGTTGGATTCGGGGAAAGCCAGAATTGTGTTAAAGATGGGAAATCCTTTCATTGAACGTTGCAATGCATTTATTTTGGATCTAGACCAGGGAAACTTGTGAGCCATCAATAATTAAATAGTGTGGTGCATCAGTGCCAGTAAGTTCTACATTAAACTCATTATTAATGAATACAATGCTTTATTTGGGAAACTCTAAAGTTTTATGGCTTCTGTTGCCTGTTCTTTAGTTGGAGGAATTGGTCATTTTTTAATATTTATCGTCTTAAGGATCTTGGGCTTTCTATGTAAGCCCCCCCAAAATAATGCAAAGGCTTCAAGTAGTATGCTGTTTTTATCTCCCGCTTCTGCCACTTCCTCTGTTGCTTCTCCACCCTCGTCACTTGCTCCATTGCTTCCCACTTCATTTGCTCCGTTGCTTCTCCTCCATTGCCACTTGCTCCGTTGCTTCTCCTCTATTACAATTTCCTCTGTTGCTTCTCCTCCATTGCCAATTGCTCCATTGCTTCTCCTCCATTGTCACTTGCCCTGTTGCTTCTCCTCCATTGCCACATGCCCTGCTGCTTCTCCTCCAGTGCAGTTTGCTCCATTGCTTCTCCTCTATTGCCACTTGTTTTGTTGCTTCTCCTCCATTGCTTCTCCTCCATTGCTACTTGCTCTGTTGCTTCTCCTCCATGTTTCATTTGCTCCTTTGCTTCTCCTCCATTGCTACTTGCTTAGTCACTTCTCTTCCAATGCCACTTGCTTTGTTGCTTCTCCTCCATTGCCACTTGCTCCATTGCTTCTCCTCCATTGCCGTTTGCTCCATTGCTTCTTTTCCATTGCCACTTGCTCCGTTGCTTCTCCTCCATTGCTACTTGCTTTGTTGCTTGTCCTCCATTGATACTTGCTTTGTTGCTTGTCCTCCATTGATACTTTCTCTGTTGCTTCTCCATTTTCCATTTGCTCCTTTGCTTCCCCTCCATTGCCACTTGCTTAGTTGCTTCTCTTCCAATGCCACTTGCTCTGTTGCTTCTCCTCCATTGCCATTTGCTTTGTTGCTTCTCTTCCATTGCCATTTGCTTTGTTGCTTCTCTTCCATTGCCACTTGCTCCATTGCTTCTCCTCCATTGCCGTTTGCTCTGTTGCTTCTCCTCCATTGCCGTTTGCTCCGTTGCTTCTCCTCCATTGCCGTTTGCTCCGTTGCTTCTCCTCCATTGCCACTTGCTTTGTTGCTTCTTCTCCATTGCCATTTACTCTGTTGCTACTCCTCCATTGCCACATGCTTCATTCCTTCTCCTCTATTGCAATGTGCTCCGTTGCCACTCCTCCATTGCCACTTGCTTTGTTGCTTCTCCTTCATTGCCATTTGCTCAATTGCTTCTCCTCCATTGCCACTTGCTCCATTGCTTCTCCTTTGTTGCCACTTGCTCAGTTGCTTCTCCTCCATTGCCATTTGCTCCGTTGCTTCTCCTCCTTTGCCACTTGCTCCATTGCTTCTCCTCCCTATTGCTTCTCCTCCATTGCCGTTTGCTCCATTGCTTCTCCTCCATTGCCACTTGCTCCGTTGCTTCTCCTCCATTGCTACTTGCTCTGTTGCTTGTCCTCCATTGATACTTTCTCTGTTGCTTCTCCTCCATTTTCCATTTGCTCCTTTGCTTCTCCTCCATTGCCACTTGCTTAGTTGCTTCTCTTCCAATGCCACTTGCTTTGTTGCTTCTCTTCCATTGCCACTTGCTTTGTTGCTTCTCTTCCATTGCCACTTGCTCCGTTGCTTCTCCTCCATTGCCGTTTGCTCCGTTGCTTCTCCTCCATTGCCACTTGCACCGTTGCTTCTCCTCCATTGCCACTTGCACCGTTGCTTCTCCTCCATTGCCACTTGCACCGTTGCTTCTTCTCCATTTCCAATTGCTTTGTTGCTTCTCCTCCATTGCCATTTACTCTGTTGCTACTCCTCCATTGCCACATGCTTCATTCCTTCTCCTCTATTGTAATGTGCTCCATTGCCACTCCTCCATTGCCACTTGCTTTGTTGCTTCTCCTCCATTGCCATTTGCTCAATTTCTTCTCCTCCATTGCCACTTTCTCCATTGCTTCTCCTTTGTTGCCACTTGCTCAGCTGCTTCTCCTCCTTTGCCACTTGCTCCGTTGCTTCTCCTCCTTTGCCACTTGCTCCGTTGCTTCTACTCCATTGCCACTTGCTCCATTACTTTTCCTCCATTGCACTTGCCCTGTTGCTTCTCCTCTAATGTCACTTACCCTGTTGCGTCACCTGTATTGTCACTTGCCCTGTTGCTTCTCCTCCATTGCCAATTGCTCAATTGCTTTTCCTCCATTGCCATTTGCCCTGTTGTTTCTTCTCCCTTGTCACTTGCTCCGTTTTTTCTCCTCCATTGCCATTTGCTCCATTGCTTCCTCTCCATTGCCACTTGCTCCATTGCTTCCCTTCAGTTTCCACTTGCTCTATTGCCCTGCCAATTCTCAAATTTCAAAATTAAATTGGGACTTTCTGATTATATACAGAAGCTTGCTGTAGCCACCTAATGTAATTCTAATGTAAGGGGGGACGCTGAGGTAAGGATGGGGGGCTTTGATTGACAGGAGGACTCTGGTGTAAGGTACACGTTGATGAAGGCTGCAAGTAGAATGCCGTTTCTATCTCCCGCTGCTGGCACTTCCTCTGTTGCTTCTCTGTTGTTTTGATTTACGGGGAACTCTGGTGTAAGGTACACTTTGATGGAATCCTGCTGTAAGGGGGACTCTGATCTAAGGTGGACTTTGTTGGAACCTTGATGTAAGGGGGGACTCTGATGTGAGGGAAATTCTGATGCCAAGACGACTCTGATGTTAGGAGGGTTCTGATGTAAGGGAAACTCTAATGTAGTGGCGGCCCGTCCATTGGGGGCACCGCCCCCCCATCCATGTATTTGGCCCCCTAATCAACATGCAGGGCACCGGACGCATGGATTCCAATGGGTTTTTTTTTTTTTGAAGCATGTGATTAGAGCCAGAGGCTCTAATAGGCTTTAAAAAAGGGTGGGCTTAGGGCGCAGAGCACTGCGCCCTACGCCCACCCACTTGTGTGACAATAGCGGATGAATATTCGTTATTGTCACACGGATTCTCCTCCTGGCCAATCAGGAAGTGGGTCCTGAGACCTTTTTCTCGATTGGCCGAAAGGAGAAGCCATGCCATTGGCCATGGAGGAGGAGGAGGGAGGAGGGAGGAGACATAGGAGACTGAGGGGGAAGAAGCCAATGCTGCTGCCGCTGCTGCTCTAATGTGAGGGGAGAGTTGGATGTAAGGCAGACTTTGATGGGACCCTGATGTAAAGGGGGGACTTTGATGTAAGGGAGGACTCTGACTTAAGGTGGAAGTTGATGGAACCTTGCAGTAATGGGAACTAATGTTTGGGGGGGGCTCTGATTTAAGGGGGACCCTGACATAAGATGGGCTTTGTTAGGACCCTGATGTAAGGGGGGGACTTTGATGTAAGGGAGGACTCTGACTTAAGGTGGAAATTGATGGAACCTTGCAGTAATGGGAACTAATGTTTGGGGGGGGGGGCTCTGATTTAAGGGGGACCCTGACATAAGATGGGCTTTGTTAGAACCCTGATGTAAGGGGGGGACTTTGATGTAAGGGAGACTTTAATGTAAGGGAGGACTCTGATTTAAAGTGGAATTTGATGGAACCTTGCAGTAAGGGGAACGAATGTTTGGGGGGGGGGGGCTCTGATTTAAGGGGGACCCTGACATAAGATGGGCTTTGTTAGAACCCTAATGTAAGGGGGGGGGACTTTGATGTAAGGGAGACTTTATTGTAAGGGAGGACTCTGATTTAAGGCGGAATTTGATGGAACCTTGCAGTATGGGGAACTAATGTTTGGGGGGGGGGGCTCTGATTTAAGGGGGACCCTGACATAAGATGGGCTTTGTTGGAACCCTAATGTAAGGGGGATTTTGATGTATATTTTTTTTTTGGACCACGAAAAAGATATCGGACACCCCCCCCCCCCCCCGCTTATTTGCTCCCCCTAAAGGGAAATGAAAAGCCTGACAATGATCTTTTTTCGATTTGTAGCCCGACTCTCCCACCTGTACTCTATATTCCCGGGAACGCAGAGATATCACGCGATCCTCCTCTTTAATTTTCATTATTTCCAGCCAGCACTGATTTTCCTCCATTGGACATGGCGGGTTCTCCTCCTCGCGGATGTGCTCGCTCCCAGAGGGGCTTCGAGCTTAATCAGCAGCAACATTCGTACAGCTTGACATTCCAGAAGACAGAACCGTTCCAGAATATCCGAAAAAACACAAAATGTAATAACGAGAAAACCACCTCGTCCAACAAAATGACAAATCTGAGTATTGTTGCGCTGGGGAGAACGTTGGGTTCGGTTAAAGCGAACATAAATCAGAAAGGATCCCTCGTAGAAAGGCAAGAAAACAAATATCAAAGGATCCTCCGAGCTACTACGACCAATACTATTTCAATCAAGTCAGCTGCCAGCACTGATCACCGTCTCATACTGAAGAGTATAGTGCTATAATAAAACAAACCTTAGTGCTGCGCTAAATAATATCATATAAAACAATCAAAACGTAACCACTTTACCTCCGGAGGATTTTGCTGTCTTACGTCTGGGCCACTTTTTGCAATTCGGCACTGTGCGACTTTAACTGACAATTGCGCGGTCGTGCGACGCCGTACCCAAACAAAATTTACGTCCTTTTTTTGCCACAAACAGAGCTTTCTTTTGGTGGTATTTGATCACCTGTGCGATTTTTACTTTTTGCGCTATAAACAAAAAAAAGTGCGACAATTTTGAAAAAATAACAATATTTTTCACATTTTTTATATGAAATTCCCCCCCCCAAAAAAATTAAAAAATCAAAATTTTTTATCATTTTAGGCCAATTTGTTTTCTGCTACATATTTTTGGTAAAAAAAATAGCAATAAGCGTATTTTGATTGGTTTGCGCAAAAGTTATTGCGTTTACTAACTAAGGGAAAGACTTCTGTTGTTTTTGGTGGGTATTTTTTAACGAGTAATGGCGGCGATCTGCGATTTTTTTTTTGCGGGATTGCGGCGGACAGATCGGACCCTTGACTGACATTTTTGACACTTTTGGGGTTACCAGTGACATTACTGCAGTAATCAGTGCTATAAATATGCACTGTTACTGTAAAAAATGACACTGGCAGGGAAGGGGTTAATTTTATTGGAGAGGGAGGGTTTAATGTATGCCTGGTGCTTACTAACGTGTGTGGGGGGAGGTGACTGAGTGACACAGGGACAGATCGCAGGTTCAGCTATGCTGAACCCTGCAATCTGACCCTGCCTGTCACTTAGGAGATCCGCCCGCTTTGTTTACACAAGCGGGCGGATCTCCAGACTCGATTCCCCAACGATCGGGGAAGAACAGCAGCGATCGCTGCCGCTCCTCCCCTGGCCTGACTCCCGCTGTGACTGAATACAGCGGGAGCGAGCCTCCGGCGAGAAGGGGGACGTCAGACCTACAAGAGCCACTTTGCCGCAGTAGAGCTCTAGTGAGCAGACGGCAAATGGTTAATGAATATTAACAACTGCTAAAACCTCACTGTGTGCTATACTAGTATAGATAACGTGTGAATTATTAATACTTGTGATATAATCAGATGCTTCTTTAACCGGGTTCCGGACCTCCTGCGCGAACCGACGTAAAGCTACGTCGGTCGCGTGGCTGCAGCTAGGGGGCGCTCCCGCCCGCACTGGGCAGCGGGGACTCCGATGCACGGGTTCGGCAGCTCAGATTGCCGCCTGACACCTGCGATCGCCTGCTGAGAGAGGACGGTCGGATGTTGTTAACACAGCTGACCGTTCTTCTCTCTGGAATGATCACAGAGCGCATGTGATCCTTCTATATAGGAACACAGGTCTCTATGATCATTTCACAAGCCACGCCCCCCTCACAGTTAGAGTCAGTCCCCTAGGCTCACATTTTAACCCTTTGATCACCCACTAGGTTAACCCCTTCCCTGCCAGTGTCATTGTTACAGTAACAGTGCATATTTTTAGCACTGATTACTGTAGTAATGTCACTGGTACCCCCAAAAGTGTCAAAAATGTCAGTTAGGGGTCCGATCTGTCCGCCGCAATGTCTAAAAATCGCAGATCGCCGCCATTACTAGTAAAAAAAAAAAACTATAAAAATGACATAAATCATTCCCGTAGTTTGTAGACGCGATAACTTTTGCGCAAACCAATCAAAATACGCTTATTGCGATTTTTTTTTTTAAACTAAAATACGTAGCAGAAAACAAATTGGCCTAAGATGTTAAATTTCGATTTTTACATTTTTTTTTTGGGAACGTTATATAGCAAAAAATGAAAAATATATATTTTTTTTCAGAAACGTCGGTCTATTTTTGTTTATAGCGCAAAAAATAAAAATCGCAGAGGTGGTCAAATACCACCAAAAGAAATCTCTGTTTGTGAGAGAAGAAAGGACATCAATTTTATTTGGGTTCAGCGTCGCACGACGGCGCAATTGTCCGTTAAAGTAACGCAGTGCCGAATCGCAAAATATGGCCTGGTCATTAAGGGGGGAAATCCTTCCGGTCCAGAAGTGGTTAAAAACATAAAGTCCACAACTATGCAAATTTGGTGTAAATATATTATCATGATCCTCCCTGCCACCGACTTATGTGTTCTATAGAGTGCGCACTCTTCCTTTTCCTTTCGTGCAGTTAAATGAACACATCCATGCAGGGCTGTCTTTAACACAGGGCAAAAGGGGCAGCTGCCTCGGGTCTAGTCATTGTTGTGGGGCCCAAAGCAGCTGCACCTTGAGCCCCCAAATAGTTGATAAGTGGATTCAAGAGGGCCCAAGAAAATTTTTGCCCAGGGTCCAATCAAGAATAAAGACGGCCCTGCATCCATGTGCCACCATGATAAGTGCTCCCCCCCTTTTAGTTGGGTTTTCACCTCAAAAGATGTGGCCTCGCACCTAAACTCAGTCTAATATACCCTTAAAAGCATATCTTTTAAAGCAAGGCTTCAGTATGTCACAGTACATGTTGGCATTCATGGTTCCCTCAATGTACTGTAGCTCCCCACTGCCGGCAGCACTCATGCAGTCCCAGACCATGACACTCCCACCACCATGCCTGACTGTAGGAAGACACACTTGTCTTTGTACTTCTCACCTGGTTGCCGCCACACACGCCTGACACCATCTGAACCAAATAAGTTTATCTTGGTCTCATCAGACCACAGGAGATGGTTCCAGTAATTCATGTCCTTAGTCTTGTCTCAATATTGAACCCTACGGACTAAGACTAGGATGCCATTAAAGTTCATGTGCGTATAAAAGCAGGCGTCCCAATACTTTTGGTAATATAGTGTGTGTATCTATATATATATAAATTTCAATTTTTATAATATATTTTTATGATGAAATAGTTATCTTTTTTTTCTTTTTTTCCTAACAGCTGCATTCATTACTCTTGTGAGGATACGGTCTGTCCGACGTTGATGGTCGAAAATGCTGCTGTTAACTGTTCAGATGGCCACTACAATGGGGCCCACTGCGAAGTGGTGTGTCACACCGGCTATAGAATCCGCATGCACAGGAGCAATGACCATCTGAAAACTAAGGTTAGTAATCGGATAATACATGGCACATAGGGTGTGGTTTCCATGTTCATAAATTTGAATTATTTTGGTCAATTTATCATTGGAGAGAATTTGGAAGTTGATTACTTAGTAAATAAATGTGATGGATACCTGCTTTTGTAATTCCTGGATTGGGTTCTGGAGTCCAGAGCCTCAAAGAGCTTTGGGACGGAAGAACCCTGTAACCCTCTGCCCAGGTCCTATGGGAGACTGGGAAGCTGAGTGTGCAGGCGTGCATACCTGTTATACTCTAGGACGTAAAGTCAGTTTAGGGCTCCACCCGGGGGGCCGGAGCTCCTCTCCCCAGAGGTTGGGGCGTGAGCCAAAGTAGCAGGGAGCTTTTGCTTCAGCATTTTTTTTTTTCTAGAAAATTACTTAGAATCCCCAAGCATTATATATATATATATATATATATATATATATATATATATATATATATATATATATATATATATACATACAGTATATATATAGACACATAGATATATGTATTTATGTGTGTGTGTATATATATATATATATAAATATTTATTTTTTTCTATATATATATATATATATATATATATATATATATTATATACAGTATATATATATATATATTTTTTCTTACTATATATATATATATATATATATATATATATATATATATATATATATATATATATATATATATATATATATATATATATATATATATATTTTATTTGTTTTTTTTTTTTTACTATGTATGTGTATATATATATATATATATATATATATATACATAGTAAAAAAAAATATATATATATTTATTCCTATATTTGATTATTTTTTTTTTACTATGTATGTATATATATATATATATATATATATATATATATATATATATATATATATATATATATATATATATATATATATATATATATATATATATATAATATTTTTTTTTTTTTTTTTTTTTTAAATTTAGGTAATTATTTAGCTCTGTCAAATTTAGGCAGCGCTTTACGTGTACAGCATCTCAAAAAAGTGAGTACACCCCTCACATTTTTGTAAATATTTTATTCTATCTTTTCATGTGACAACACTGAAGAAATGACACTTTGCTACAATGTAAAGTAGTGAGTGTACAGCTTGTATAACAGTGTAAATTTGCTGTCCCCTCAAAATAACTCAACACACAGCCATTAGGGCTCTTTCACACGGGCGATCCGATCAGATCCGTCTGTCAGTTTTTTAGGCGGATCTGATCGGATCCTCCATGCAGCTCTATGGAGCAGCAGGTATCAGCGGAGGCACCTCCGCTGATACCCACTGCCATCCATATCCGATCCTGTCCGTGAAATCTGGACGGATGGAAACCCTATTTTTCCATCCGTTCAGTAATCGGATCGGATTTAATGAGAGTGGACAGGCGGTCCGCTCTCATCCGATCCCCCATAGAGGGCAGCGGGGGCTGTGACACCTCCCTCTCCGCACTGCAAGCGGAAACGGAGCTGTCATCCGCCGGCTCAGCAGGGATCGCAGATCGATCCCCGCTGAGCAACACGGATGCGCCTACGGAGGCGAACCGTGTGAAAGAGGCCTTAATGTCTAAACCGCTGGCAACAAAAGTGAGTACACCCCTAGGTGGAAATGTCCAACTTGGGCCCAAAGTGTCAATATTTTGCCACCATTATTTTCCAGCACTGCCTAAACCCTCTTCGACATGGAGTTCACCAGAGCTTCACAGGTTGCCACTGGAGTCCTCTTCCACTCCTCCATGATGACATCACAGAGCTGGTGGATGTTAGAGACCTTGCACTCCTCCACCTTCTGTTTGAGGATGCCCCACAGATGCTCAATAGGGTTTAGGTCTGGAGACATGCTTGGCCAGTCCATCACCTTTACCCTCAGCTTCTTTAGCAGGGCAGTGGTCATCTTGGAGGTGTGTTTGGGGTCGTTATGTTGGAATACTGCCCTGTGGCCCAGTCTCTGTAGGGAGGGGATCACGCTCTGCTTCAGTATGTCACAGTACATGTTGGCATTCATGGGTCCCTCAATGATCTGTAGCTCCCCAGTCCCGGCAGCACTCATGTAGCTCCAGACCATGACACTCCCACCACCATGACTGACTGTAGGAAGACACACTTGTCTTTGTACTCCTCACCTGGTTGCCCCCACACACGCCTGACACCATCTGAACCAAATAAGTTTATCTTGGTCTCATCAGACCACAGGAGATGGTTCCAGTAATCCATGTCCTTAGTCTGCTTGTCTTCAGCAAACTGTTTGCGGACTTTCTTGTACATCATCCTTAGAAGAGGCTTCCTTCTGGAAAGACAGCCATGCAGACCAATTTGATGCAGTGTGCGGCGTATGGTCTGAGCACTGACAGGCTGACCCCCCCCACCCCTTTAACCTCTGCAGCTTTGCTGGCAGCACTCATACGTCTATTTCTCAAAGACAACCTCTGAATATGATGCTAAGCACGTCCACTCAACTTCTTTGGCCGGCCATGGTGATGCCTGTTCTGAGTGGAACCTGTTCTTTTAGACCGCTGTATGGTCTTGGCCACCGTGCTGCAGCTCAGTTTCAGGGTCTTGGAAATCTTCTTATAGCCTAGGCCATCTTTATGCAGAGCAACAACTCTTTTTTTTCATATCCTCAGAGAATTCTTTGCCATGAGGTGCCATGCTGAACTTCCAGTGACCAGTATGAGAGAGTGAGAGCGATAACACCAAATTTAACACACCTACTCCCGGTTCAGACCTTGTAACACTAACAAGTCACATAACACCAGGGAGGGAAAATGGCTAATTGGGCCCACTTTGGACATTGTCATTTAGGGGTGTACTCACTTTTGTTGCCAGCGGTTTAGACATTAATGGCTGTGTGTTGAGTTATTTTGAGGGGACAGCAAATTTACACTGTTATACAAGCTGTACACTCACTACTTTACATTGTAGCAAAGTGTCATTTCTTCAGTGTTGTCACATGAAAAGATATAGAAAAATATTTACAAAAATTTTTAAGGCCAAGGTTAGGGCATGTTATCGCATACAGCTTCAGCCATAACCCCAGTATTACCACTTGAAGCCAATGACATAAATGTACGTGATTTGGCATCAAGTGGATATACAATATGGCCGTTGTACTGAAAAGTTTGGGGGCCCCTGCCCTAGGACATAAAAATAATGGAAACATTGGAAATGACTTGAACAGAGTAACGCAAGCCTCCCTTTAAGAAACGCCATCCATGTTCCTCCTCTGTAGTCCGCCTTCCATGCAAGGATTAGGTGACTCATGTTTATGCGGAGTATTTCTGGAATGATGTTTGGATTGGTGGCATTCTTCTCTTTCAGCCTTAATTGCCGTTAAAACACAATGTAACTTTTCACTGCAATTGTTTGGAAATGTTGTGGGTGACCCAGCTTGTAATGGATGACAACTGTCCCTTTCACCCTGAACTTGGTATGTCTGTGTTTATGAATGGGTATTATTTGAAGGAATACTCTTCATGATTCGGAATGTTGGCTTGGATTGCCACAACTATGAAGCTGGAATAGTTGATGTGTGTTTCTATATTGAGGTTTCCCTGCCGCGATCTTTAGGATAGAACGTTGGAGGGAAATAGTTTTCTGAAAAGACAAATATATATGAAAAAGTAGAAATGTAGAATTGCACCCGGCCACTTTATTAGGTACACCTTGCTAGTAGCGGGTTGGACCCCCTTTTGCCTTCATTCTTCGTGGTATAGATTCAACGAGGTGTTGGAAACATTCCTCAAAGATTTTGGTCCAGAGTGACATGATAGCATCACGCATTTGCCGCAGATTTGTCGGCTGCACATCCATGATGCCAGTCTCCCATTACTCCGCATCCCAAAGGTGCTCTAATGGATGAGATGTGGTGAGTGAGGAGGCCATTGGAGTACAGTGATTGAATCTGGTGAGTGTGGAGGGCATTGCGGTACAGTGATTGGATCTGGTGAGTGTGGAGGCCATTGGAGTACAGTGATTGAATCTGGTGAGTGTGGAGGCCATTGGAGTACAGTGATTGAATCTGGTGAGTGTGGAGGCCATTGGAGTACAGTGACCGAATCTGATGAGTGTGGAGGCCATTGGAGTACAGTGACCTCATTGTCATGTTCAAGAAACCAGTGGTGAGATGATTTGAGCTTTGTGACATAGTGCATTATCCTTCTGGGAGGAGCCATCCGAAGATGGGTACACTGTAGTCATAAAGGGATAGACATGGTCAGCAACAATACGCAGGTAGGCCGTGGCGTTTAAACCATGCTCAATTGGTACTAAGGGGCCCAAAGTGTGCCAAGAAAATGTCCCCCACACCATTACACCACCAGCCTCAACCGTTGATACAACGCCGGATGGATCCATGTGCCAAATTCTGACCCTACAATCTGAATGTCGCAGCTAAAATCCAGACTCATCCGACCAGGCAATGTTTTTACAATCTTCTATTGTCCAATTTTGGTGAGTCTGTGCCAATTGTGGCCTCAGTTTCCTGTTCTGTAGGCTGTGGCATTTAAACAATGCTTAATTGGTACTAAGGGACCCAAAGCGTGCCAAAATATCCCCTACACCATTACACCACCACCCCCAGCCTACAAGGCAGGATGGATCCATGCTCTCAAGTAGTTTACGCCAAATTCTGACCCGACCATCTGAATGTCACAGCTGAAATTGAGACTCGTCAGACCAGGCAACGTTTTTCCAGTCTTCTATTATCCAATTTTGGTGATCCTGTACAAATTGTAGCCTCAATTTCCTGTACTTAGCTGACAGGAGTGGCAACCGGTGTGGTCCTCTGCTGCTGTAGATGGTATTCTGCATACCTTGGCTGTAACAAGTGGTTATTTGAGTTACTGTTGCCTTTGTTATCCACTCAAACCAGTCTGCCCATTCTCCTCTGACTTCTGACCTCAACAAGACATTTTCCTCCACACAACTGCCGTTCACTGGACATCTTCTCTTTTTTGGACCACTCTCCCTGTAAACCCGAGAGAGGGTTGTGTGTGAAAATCCCCGGTAGATCAGCAGTTTTTCAAATTCTCAGACCAGTCCATCTGGCACCAACAACCATGTCACAGTCAAAGTCACTTAAATCCCCTTTCTTCCCCATTCTTATAGTTAGCGAGGTTGAAAGTGTTTATGTCAGTAGTACATCCTATACCCCTGTATGATGTGGTCGTTAAGGTGCCCATCTAATAGTTTTCTTAATTTATCAATGCTCCCTGCTGATACCACTGCTTGTGGAAGAGCATTCCACATCCATACCGCTCTGACGGTAAAGAAACCTTTAAGGGTAAACCACTTCGCTTCTAATTTTAGTGAATGGCCGCGAGCCCTTTTATATTCCCTTTTACTGAAAAGTTTGTTCCCTATGCTAGGGTCGCCAGTACAGTATTTGTACATTGATATCTTATCCCCTCTCAAGCATCTCCCCTCCAGAGAGAATAAGTTCAATGCTTGTAGCCTTTCCTCATAGCTGAAATCGTCCATTCCCTTTATTAGCTTTATTGCCCTTCTCTGGACTCTCTCCAGTTCCAGCACATCCTTCCTGAGGACCGGTGCCCAGAACTGGACGGCATACTCCAGATGTGGCCGGACCAGAGTCTTGTAGAGTGGGAGAGTTATCGTTTTATCTCTGAAGTGAATCCCCTTTGTTATACATCCCAGTATTCTGTTGGCTTTGCTTGCAGCAGCTTGGCATTGCATGCTATTGCTGTGCTTGTTGTCTTCTAGGATCCCCAGGTCCTTTTGCATCTTAGATTCACCTAAAGGTTCTCCCCCTAGTGAATAAACTTGCATTCATATTTCTGGCACCCAAAAGCATTACCTTACATTTTCCAACATTAAACCTCATTTGCCATGTAAATGCCCACCCCAATATTTTGTTCAGGTCTTCTTGTAAGGTTTCCACATCCTGCGTAGAAGATATTGGCATGCTTAATTTAGTATTGTCCGCAAATACAGATATTGAGCAATTTATCCCATCCTCTAGGTCGTTTATGAATAAATTAAACAGGATTAGTCCCAGAACAGATCCTTGGGGGACCCCACTTTCCACACCCGCCCAATCCGAGTACTATCCATTTATCACCACCCTTTGGACTCGCCCCTAAACCAGTTTCTAATCCAAGTACTCACCCTATGGTCCATACCTACGTACCTTAGTTTGTACTGTAAGCATTTGTGGGGAACTGTATCAAATGCCTTTGCAAAATCCAAAAACACCACATCCACAGGCCTTACTTTATCTAGATGGCAGCTGACTTCTTCATAGAAGGTTAATAGATTGGTCTGGCAAGAACGACTTTTCATGAATCCATGCTGATTACTACTAATAATATCGTTTTCATTACTAAAGTCTTGTATATAGTCCCTTATCATCCCCTCCAATATCTTGATGATAGGTTAACCGGCCTGGAGTTCCCAGGGATGTATCTCGGCCCTTTTTTGAATATTGGTACAACGTTGGCTTTTCTCCAATCATCTGGTACCATTCCTTTCAGGAGACTATCCATAAAAATTAAGAACAATGGTCTGGCTATCACCTGGCTGAGTTCTTTAAGGGCCCTCGGGTGTAAGCCATCTGGTCCTGGTAAATAATTTATGTTAAGTTTTTCAAGTCTAGTTCTGAGTCTGTCTTCTGTTAACCATGAGGGAGCCTCCTGTGATGTGTTATTAACTTTAACATTACAGTCTAGGTTACTGTATTCCCCCAATTCTTTTGTGAAGACTGAGAAGAAGAATTTATTTAGAACCTTCGCCTTCTCTCTGTCCTTTATAGCCAGATTCCCTTTGTCGTCCTTTATGGGGGCCAATATGTTCTGGCCTCAATTTCTTACTATTTATATACTTAAATAATTTATTGTTTTTTTTTTACTATTTTCCGCTATGTGCCTTCCGTGTTCCATCTTAGCCGCTTTGATTGCTCTCTTTCATTTCTTATTGCATTCTTTGTATTGTTGGAATGCTGCCAATGACCCCTCAGCCTTGTATTTTTTAAAGGCCTTTTCTTTAGTTTTTATATTGAGCAAATCAGTCAACGCAGATCTAAACTCCCCTCTCAAGCGTCTCCTCTCCAGAGAGAGTAAGTTCAATG
Organism: Pelophylax lessonae; assembly: GCF_965119305.1. NCBI lineage: Eukaryota > Metazoa > Chordata > Amphibia > Anura > Ranidae > Pelophylax > Pelophylax lessonae. Next base: position 290,279,648 of record NC_138774.1, read on the forward strand.
CTTGTTAATTAATGTAGTATTAATGAGGATTACTCACCATCTTCCTACATCACCTGGAGAGTTCCTTTGGAAATATATGTACCTGGTTTGTCAGGTCCGCAATCCTTTTACCTTTTAGTGCAGTAAAGAAAAAAAAAAAAAAATCTAACCCTAGTGAACTTAGGAGCATATTCGTACAAGTGAAGGTGACTTTCACCAAACCTTAAATATTGGTGAATCAGTCCCTGCCATTTAAAACAGATGCACCAAGAACACTCAACTACCCCTATAAAGGGGCATTTTGCAAGGTTTATAGGTCTCTCAGCGCAGATCAAGCTCCTTTATAGGTATGTCAGTTGCATCTTACAATTAGTCCGTTCATATCCATGGCCTCAGCCTTGCCAAAACGTGTTGTATTCTTTGATACGATTTGATTCGTCCACGTGATTCCTTCATTTCTTATTGCATTCTTTGTATTGTTGGAATGCTGCCAATGACCCCTCAGCCTTGTATTTTTTAAAGGCCTTATCTTTAGTTTTTATATTGAGAAAATCAGTCAACGCAGATCTAAACTCCCCTCCCAAGCATCTCCTCTCCAGAGAGAATACGTTCAATGCTTGTTAATTAATGACGTGGGGATAATTAGGTAAATTATCCCCTATTGCTCAATCCTAAAGTGCTAGTGCATTTGTTGTAAACAATCACTTTTACATAAAGTTGATGACTCAGTGCCACATGCAAATGACATCATACATGTTAAAACTACAATCTTAGAACCTCAAAGTCATATAGTGCATAACAAACATGTACTCTGAATACCAAATCAAATATCATTATAAAGTGATCCAAAAATCAAAAACCTCAAATTGTTTCATATTTCATAAATTCCTAGAGAAAAAAAGTAAACAGTCACTAACTAGGGGAGTTTAGATCTGCGCTGACTGATTTTCTCATTATTCTGATGTTTGATTTGCATGTAGATTGTTAGCAGCGGTCAAAATTTATTAAAAAAAACCCCTCCCTTTTCTGGTTGCTTGTAACCATTGATAACCTGGATGCCAGATTTACTGTACCTTTTTTTATATTTTAGGTTTTTTATGCATTTTTACGTTGGAGTTTAGCCACCCAGGGTTTATTTTAGCTCTTTTAAACTTATTCCCCGTTGGAATGCACTTGCCAACATGCACCAAGGTGTCCTGCCCTCTGCTAATCATCAGGACTGTATCAAAAGCCCATGCACCCATTTGTCAGGTTTCCTCCCACTGTCCAATATGCCTCCCTATTGGATCAGCGTGAAACACTCTCTAGACTGAATGATTTGCATACTGAGCACAATGAGCAGACCTCACTAACAGATCCTGCTCTCTGGTAGGCAGAGAACAATATAGATTTAACTGCAGCCCCTCTGGTAAGCAGACAGAGCTCAAAACTATACTTTCTCACTAGCACCTACCTAGGAGGGTACTACAATAATAATTAGGAAATTACAATAAATGTCAAAGATTAAATGAGATTTTAGGAAAACTTTTTCAAAATTGTAAGAAAATTAAACAGAAACATCAGAATACTTACTCAGACTAGAGGCGTAGATAAGAGGGGGGGGGGCAGGGGGGTCCAAACTGCCCCAGAGCATCGGTCAATTTCAGAGCAGCTAGGCTAGTGTAGCCTATCAGCTTTCTCAGACCAGAGGCGGAGATAAGGGGGGGGGGGGGGGTCAGGGGGGTCCAAACTCCCCCAGAGCAATTTCAGAGCAGCTAGGCTAGTGTAGCCTATCAGCTTTCTCAGACCAGAGGCGTAGATAAGGGAGGGGTCAGGGGGGTCCAAACCCCCCCAGAGCATCGGTCAATTTCACAGCAGCTAGGCTAGTGTAGCCTATCAGTTGCGGGAGCCGCACTGCTACTGGGAAGACCACCTGTCTTATCCACGAGGCTGACAGGCAGGGCCCGGCTGACATTGAAGCCATGTTTACTATTTGCTTCACTAACAGATGTGCCTGCTCTGGGCGCTGTATATACTGTATATATACACACACAACAATTTGTCACAGCATGGCATACATGCTAATTATTGTTCTCTGGGTACTCAAGGCTGAGCCCTCCCAGGAAAAAAAATTATCTACGGCCCTGTCTCAGACAGTAGTGCATCTGTGTTATCCTCACACATTGAGCAACCTAAGCTGCCACTTACACACTGTTACCAAATATTGCATTGAACCACGCTGTGGGCATTGCAGAAGTGTTCCTGGCCCGTAGAAATTCCCATGCTTTGTTATTCACAATAGACGGCTCAACAGCTGATTAACTTTTTAGACAGAAGTAGTTTTCCTGCAACCCGGGGTGTTTGTTTTATTGGTCAGTGTACATTATGTGCTAGCTGAATATGTTGTTGTGATTCTGTCCCAGTAACACTACTGTAATAACATTCTTTATTTATGCGCTCATTATTAAAGCATACTAGGGAAAGGACATTTTACCCTCTATAAACCTTTTCTTGTCTCTAGGTCATTGATGCCCAGGCCAAATTTTGTAGCATCAGCATGTATCAGTTAACTTGACAACACTTCCGTGACTACTAATTTGCATGTTTAAATAATTGTATTTATTTATTTATTTATATTTTGAATTTTTCCATCGTTTTAAAAACCCAGACACATATACAAAAAAACAAAAAAAAAAGCATATCTCAAGAAACCATAACCAGCCAAAAACAACCACAAAGTACACAGAGTACAAAGTACAACCCCTACCTAACACAGAGCATGCCTAAATATAATTAAAACAATAAAAATGTATAAATGACCCTCCCCCCCCAAAAAAAAAAAAACATATCGATAAGCAAACATGAGCAATTGAATTTAGGACCTTCTTTTAATAACTTGACAGCTATGTCTAGAAAGGCCTGTAACCTAGCTGGATCCTGGACTTATAGATAACCTTAAAAATACAATATAATTTTAGCCCATATGTTTTTTATTTGGTACACTGTTTTATGATAATATTGCTCTGTTTTTTTTTTTTTTTTTTCAGGCTAACAATTGCCTGAAAATGTTGAAAAAATATAAATTTTACTATTTTTTAATATATATAATAATTTTTGAATACTGTAATTATATCAGACAATTGCAGTATTAAACAGTCCCACACTGCCATCTTCAGGCAACGGTGGCATTTGCAGTGTTGACAGCTTGTTTTGTCAATGACTAGAGAGCCTCTGATGCTCAGGCCAGGATTAGCAGCATCAGTTTGCATCAGGTTACTGAACTTAACTTCATTACTCTGTGATTGATTTGCATGACTAAAGGAGCTTTGGAAGCTCCTTTGCCTGTACTTCTCTTGTGGGTCACAGGCAGGTTGTGGCAGAGATGCCTCTTTGATGACTGATGACCCAAATACTGGGGTAGGGTAATGATCAAGAAGCAGCAGGAGATAGGCAGGTCACTGGATCAACACAATGAAGCATAAGCAGAGAGATCCTACACTGCAGCTTTCTCTCCAGCATGGAGAACCTTGAGCAGCACAGTAGTGGCATCATGCAATCTCATGAGTGTAGCAATCAGGGGCAACAGTGCCTTGAGTGGCATCATGCAATCTCATGAGTGTAGCAATCAGAGGCAACAGATATACAGCTGTGAGGCTCACGACACGAGTGCCTAGACACATAAATTGCACCGCTGATTTTTAGGAGGACTTTAAGATAAAAGGTATGCTCCTGAAGGTACTGGACCTGAGCTGTACAATCTCTACCAAAAGGCAAGTAGATGACAAAGGGCTAGTCACCAGTACTGACTATGAGCTGCTTGAAACTGAGCTTTTCACCATTATTGCCCTACCACACCTTGTCCTGCACTTTATGTCCGGTGGAGGCAACAGTCTTGGTAGAGGCAGGGTCTCCTGCCTTCCCTCGGGAGTGTCTAGCGCCCCTGCTCCTTATCCCAGCATCCTGGTTTTGGCTTTCTCCTTGTCTGTCTGTCCACCTACAAGGTGATTATTGTGGCCAGTCTCTGGGTGGAGACCAAACCTGATTTTGGCCAGCCAAACCTTTAGTCTCAAGCTTGTGATAGCTTGTGTAATCAAATCTAAGTGGTGAACTGCGCTAAAGTGATAAATCAAAAATACAGTAGGTGACAGCAGCGACTAACCATGTGTTTCTTCTGTCTAGGCCTATCGTAAAACGTTGACCAAATCCATTAAGGATAACCAGAATTAATAAGGATTGTAAAAGGCAATCATAGAGCTCTGCCCAATTCAAAACTTAACAAATCAACACACCATTCATAAACTCGGACAGAAACATAACAACATAATACTAAGTACTGTATATATTTGATTGAGAAATGTTGTACTGAACGAAATAAGGTCATACATGACCACACTAGCACAGATAGAAGGGAAGATAGCTGTCAGATGTTCCCCAGGTGACAAGTTTATCTGTGCTATACTGTGTTTCGTATCCCTGGATGCGAAAATTCAATGCTGAACAATAATCTATCAGTTTCAAGAATGCAACCGGTACATATTAGAAGATATAACTAGTGGTATAAAACTGTTTGTAGAGCAGGGACCTGATATTGTCATAACCCCAGGACAGCCCATGCCACTGCGTTTTATTGGTCAGGTGCATCTGTCAACACCCCTTTGATCCCAGAAGAAAAGGGAGACCCCTAACCAGTTGAGAGTTCTCCTTTACCATAAAAGTTTGAGAACTGATAACACCTGGCTCATCTACTGAACTCTGATAGCACCCAGGACATTGACTGCAAGTATTCTTCCTCCTCAATTCTACCTTATATTTATATTGCTGAAAGTGTGTCTCTATTGTTAGAAATACCTTTTTTCTGTAATGATTTTATTTGCACCAACCTTTCCATTATTAAAACCTTTTTTTGAAAAGTGTTAGCTTTGTCCCCTTAATGAAAACTAACAAAGAACCTGTCTCTTGAATAGTTCTACTGTATAAACCAGTGATGGCAAACCTTGGCACCCCAGATGTTTTGGAACTACATTTCCCATGATGCTCCTGTACTCTGCAGTGTAGTTGAGCATCATGGGAAATGTAGTTCCAAAACATCTGGGGTGCCAAGGTTCACCATCACTGGTATAGGATAAATCCTCTGAACATACCGGTCTGTGGTGACAGTGTGTGTTATAGACGGTTATTCTAAAATCATAATTGATATTGCTAAAGTTACGAGCATCCTCCCGCTCAGACCAAATGGAGGTGGTGGCATTTAAAGGGTTGATTGCTTAATTAACTCAATGACAATTGTTCTCAGGCCCTACAGGGGGGGGGGGGCAGGGAAAAGGGGGCACACAGTGAGGGGGGGGGGGGATCAGAAGCAGGCAGAACAGGGAGGGGGATCGGTGTCGGAGAAGCAATTACAGGAACGATGCCCTGTGTCTGTGTCTCTCCCTGCAGCAGCTGAAAGCTGTCAGACGGAGGAGAAACTGGCTTTCAGCTGCTGCAGAGAGCCGCAAAGGGCTTCCCTCTATAATTGCCCCTCCGCACCGATTCCCTGTGCTGTAGGGGCCCCCCTGTGTTCCTGGGCCCCCCTACAGGAGGACTGGTGGTCCCCCCCCTATCAGCGGCCCTGGCTATGAGGCTCAAGACTGTGTTCCTGGGCCCCTTATAGGTGGGAACAGTGAAAAAGGGGCACACGGGGAGGGGGGATCAGAAGCAGGCAGAACAGGGAGGGGGGAGATTGGTGTCGGAGAATTAATTACAAGAGCGACGCTCAAGACTCAAGAGTGCCTAGGCACAGAAAGTGCACTGCTATTTTTTAGGTGGACCTCAAGATAATTGGTAGATTTTCCAGGGTACTGCTTAGGCACACTTAACATTTCTAGATGTTCCCTCAAAGATAGCCCGTCTTCGTTTTTTGAGTTCAGGCCCATTTTGAAGGATAACATTACTAAAAACATTGTTCTTTTTCGGGTTCAAAACCTCAATTTGAGACCAAAACGGTTGGGGTTTTCAGGAGGTTGAACTTGAAGGACGTTTTGTTTTCAGACTAATTAGCTTGTAGCTATAGAGGTATAAAAGTGTGGCTTTAAAAGCCTCTCTACAGCACAAATATCCGGCGTATTTTGCTATGCTCAGTCACGCATTAATTCACACTGTTTACTCTGCTGTAACAATTGAAGATTGCCTTAGATGAAATTAGTATTCATGCGAAGGTGCAAATAACCATCTGTTCCACTATTCCACATTTGAGATAATGATGAGAGCATTATCCGGAAGCGTATAAACACATCAACACACACTGAAACACAAGACTCTGGGACATTTTGGGAATGAATAAACGATAAAAGTAAAAAACATGATCCATTTGCATTTAGTCAAAAGTATCATTCCCATCTTTACTAATGAGCCAACATTTGTAATGCGATATTTTAAACAGACCTTACACCTCGGGCAAGGTCTTCTTATTCAGAGTGGTCCATCGTTCCTTAACCACTTCTGGACTGGAAGATTTTCCCTAAAAAAAAGAAAAAAAAAAAATTTTTATTTTTTTTAATAATTGTATACATCTCTTTTAACCACTTCTGGACCGGAAGGTTTTCCCCCCCAAAAAATCTTCATTTTTTTTTTTTTTTTTTTTATTGTATACATCCCTTTCCGCTAACCACTTCTGGACCAGAAGGTTTTCCCCAAAAAAAGAGAAAAAAAAATCCTCATTTTTTTTTTTGTTAATAATTGTATACATCTCTCTCACTTAACCACTTCTGTATCAGAAGATTTTCCCAAAAAAAAATAAAATAAAAATGAAAACATTTTTTTCAATTGTATACATCTCTCTTCGTTAACCACTTCTGGACCGGAAGATTCCCCCCCCCCCCCCCAAAAAAAAAGAAAAAAAAATCTTCATTTTTTTTTTTTTTTATAATTGTATACATCTCTCTCTTTTTAACCGCTTCTGGACCGGAAAGGATTTCCCCCCAAAAAAGAAAAAAAAAATCTTCATTTTTTTTCATAATTGTATACATCTCTCTAACTTAACCACTTCTGTATCGGAAGATTTTTCCAAAAAAAAAGAAAAAAAATTTTTCATTTTTTTTTTTTAAATAATTGTATACATCTCTCTTCGTTAACCACTTCTGGACCGGAAGATTCCCCCCCCCCCAAAAAAAAAAAAGAAAAAAAAAATCATCATTTTTTTTTTATAATTGTATACATCTCTCTCTTTTGACCACTTCTGGACCGGAAGGATTTCCCCCAAAAAAAGAAAAAAATATTCATTTTTTTTCCCATAATTGTATACATCTCTCTTCAAAATCTTAATTTTTTTTTTTTTTTGCTAATAATTGTATACATCTCTCTCACTTAACCACTTCTGTATCGGAAGATTTTTCCAAAAAAAAGAAAAAAAAATTTTCATTTTTTTTAATTTAAATAATTGTATACATCTCTCTTCGTTAACCACTTCTGGACCGGAAGATTCCCCCCCCCCCCACAAAAAAAAAAGAAAAAAAATAATTTTTTTTTTTTTTATAATTGTATACATCTCTCTCTTTTTAACCACTTCTGGACCGGAAGGATTTCCCCCCAAAAAAGAAAAAAATCTTCATTTTTTTCCATAATTGTATACATCTCTCTTCAAAATCTTCATTTTTTTTTTTCATAATTGTATACATCTCTCTCTTTTTAACCACTTCTGGACCGGAAGGATTTCCCCCCAAAAAAGAAAAAAATCTTCATTTTTTTCCATAATTGTATACATCTCTGTTCAAAATCTTCATTTTTTTTTTTTTATAATTGTATACATCTCTCTCTTTTTAACCGCTTCTGGACCGGAAAGGATTTCCCCCCAAAAAAGAAAAAAATCTTCATTTTTTTCATAATTGTATACATCTCTCTAACTTAACCACTTCTGTATCGGAAGATTTTTCCAAAAAAAAAGAAAAAAAATTTTTCATTTTTTTTTTTTAAATGTATACATCTCTCTTCGTTAACCACTTCTGGACCGGAAGATTCCCCCCCCCCCCCCCAAAAAAAAAAGAAAAAAAAATCATCATTTTTTTTATAATTGTATACATCTCTCTCTTTTGACCACTTCTGGACCGGAAGGTTTTCCCCCATTTTTTTCCCATAATTGTATACATCTCTCTTCAAAATCTTCATTTTTTTTTTTTTGCTAATAATTGTATACATCTCTCTCACTTAACCACTTCTGTATCAGAAGATTTTCCCAAAAAAAAAAGAAAAAAATGTTTTCATTTTTATTTTATAATTGTATACATCTCTCTTTGTTAACCACTTCTGGACCGGAAGATTCCCCCCCCCCCCCCAAAAGAAAAAATAATCTTAGTTTTTTTTTTTTTTTTAATAAATGCATACATCTCTTTCCCTTCACCACTTCTGAACCGGAAGATTTCCCCCCCCCCCCCCAAAAAAAGAAAAAAGAATCTTAATTTTTTTTTATAATTGTATACATCTCTCTCTTTAAACCACTTCTGGACCAGAATGTCTTCCCCAAAAAAAGAAAAAAAAAATCTTCATTTTTTTTTTCCATAATTGTATACATCTCTCTTCAAAATCTTCATTTTTTTTCATAATTGTATATATCTCTCTCCCTTCACATTGTTTTCATAATTTTATACATCTCTCGCCCTTCACCACTTCTGGACCGGAAGATTTCCCCAAAAAAATTTAAAAAAATTATTTTTTTTTTTTTTATAATTGTATACAATCTCCCTTAACCAATTCTAGACCAGAAGGTTTTCCCCCCAAAAAAAGAAAAAAAAAATCTTAATTTTTTTTTTCATAATTGTATACATCCCTCTCTGTTAACCACTTCTAGACCAGAAGATTTTCCCCAAAAAAAAGAAAAAAAAATTCTTCATTTCATCTCTCTCTGTTAACCACTTCTGGACCGGAAGATCCCCCCCCCCCCCCCGAAATTTTTTTTTTAAAAAAATCTTAATTTTGCGGCAGGATCTTCATTTTTCAGCAGCGGCAGGAACTGGGAGACTAGTCAGGATCGGAAAAAGATGAATCCAGCAATGTACAGAGAAATCCTTGATGAAAACCTGCTCCAGAGCACTTTTTGAGGTGAAGGTTCATCTTCCAACAAGACAACGACCCTAAGCACCCAGCCAAGATAACAAAGGAGTGGTTACGGGACAACTCTGTGAATGTCGTTGAGTAACCCAGCCAGAGCCCAGACTTGAACCCGATTGAACATCTCTGGAGAGATATGAAAATGGCTGTGCACCGACCCTCCCCATCCAACCTGATGGAGCCTGAGAGGTCCTACAAAGAAGAATGGGAGAAACTTCCCAAAAATAGGTGTGCCAAGCTTGTAGCATCATACTCAAAAATACTTGAGGCTGTAATTGGTGCCAAGCTTGTAGCATCATACTCAAAAATACTTGAGGCTGTAATTGGTGCCAAGCTTGTAGCATCATACTCAAAAAGACCTGAGGCTGTAATTGGTGCCAAGCTTAGAGTATCATACTTAAAAAGACCTGAGGCTGTAATTGGTGCCAAGCTTGCAGCATCATACTCAAAAAGACCTGGGTCTTTAATTGGTGCCAAGCTTGTACCATCATACTCAAAAAGACTTGAGGCTGTAATTGGTGCCAAGCTTGTAGCACCATACTCAAAAGACCTGAGGCTGTAATTGGTGCCAAGCTTGTAGCATCATACTCAAAAAGACCTGAGACTGTAATTGGTGCCAAGCTTGTAGCATCATACTCAAAAAGACTTGAGGCTGTAATTGGTGCCAAGCTTGTAGCATCATACTCAAAAGACCTGAGGCTGTAATTGGTGCCAAGCTTATAGCATCATACTCAAAAAGACCTGAGGCTGTAATTGGTGCCAAGCTTGTAGCATCATACTCAAAAAGACTTGAGGCTGTAATTGGTGCCAAGCTTGTAGCACCATACTCAAAAGACCTGAGGCTGTAATTGGTGCCAAGCTTATAGCATCATACTCAAAAAGACCTGAGGCTGTAATTGGTGCCAAGCTTGTAGCATCATACTCAAAAAGACTTAAGGCTGTAATTGGTACCAAGCTTGTAGCATCATACTCAAAAAGACTTGAGGCTGTAATTGGTGCCAAGCTTGTAGCAACATACTCAAAAGACCTGAGGCTGTAATTGGTGCCAAGCTTATAGCATCATACTCAAAAAGACCTGAGGCTGTAATTGGTGCCAAGCTTGGAGCATCATACTCAAAAAGACTTGAGGCTGTAATTGGTGCCAAGCTTGTAGCACCATACTCAAAAGACCTGAGGCTGTAATTGGTGCCAAGCTTGTAGCATCATACTCAAAAAGACTTAAGGCTGTAATTGGCGCCAAGCTTGTAGCACCATACTCAAAAGACCTGAGGCTGTAATTGGTGCCAAGCTTATAGCATCATACTCAAAAAGACCTGAGGCTGTAATTGGTGCCAAGCTTGTAGCATCATACTCAAAAAGACTTGAGGCTGTAATTGGTGCCAAGCTTGTAGCATCATTCTCAAAAAGACTTGAGGCTATAATTGGTGCCAAGCTTGTAGCATCATACTCAACAATACTTGAGGCTGTAATTGGTGCCAAGCTTGTAGCATCATACTCAAAATGACCTGAGGCTATAATTGGTGCCAGGCTTGTGGCATCATACTCAAAAAAGACCTGAGTCTGTAATTGGTGCCAAGCATAGAGCATCATACTCAAAAAGACCTGAGGCTGTAATTGGTGCCAAGCTTGTAGCATCATACTCAAAAAGACCTGAGGCTGTAATTGGTGCCAAGCTTGTAGCATCATACTCAAAAAGACTTGAGGCTGTAATTGGTGCCAAGCTTGTAGCATCATTCTCAAAAAGACTTGAGGCTATAATTGGTGCCAAGCTTGTAGCATCATACTCAACAAGACTTGAGGCTGTAATTGGTGCCAAGCTTGTAGCATCATACTCAAAATGACCTGAAGCTATAATTGGTGCCAAGCTTGAAGCATCATTCTCAAAAAGACCTGAGGCTGTAATTGGTGCCAAGCTTGTAGCATCATACCAAAAAGACTTGAGGCTGTAATTGGTGCCAAGCTTGTAGCATCATACCCAAAAAGACGTAAGGCTGTAATTGGTGCCAAGCTTGTAGCACCATACTCAAAAGACCTGAGGCTGTAATTGGTGCCAAGCTTGTAGCATCATACTCAAAAAGACTTGAGGCTGTAATTGGTGCCAAGCTTGTAGCATCATACTCAAAAAGACCTGAGGCTGTAATTGGTGCCAAGCTTGTAGCATCATACTCAAAAAGACCTGAGACTGTAATTGGTGCCAAGCTTGTAGCATCATACTCAAAAAGACTTGAGGCTGTAATTGGTGCCAAGCTTGTAGCACCATACTCAAAAAGACCTGGGGCTGTAATTGGTGCCAAGCTTGGAGCATCATACTCAAAAAGACCTGGGGCTGTAATTGGTGCCAAGCTTGGAGCATCATACTCAAAAAGACCTGGGGCTGTAATTGGTGCCAAGCTTGTACCATCATACTCAAAAAGACCCGAGGCTGTAATTGGTGCCAAGCTTGGAGCATCATACTCAAAAAGACTTGAGGCTGTAATTGGTGCCAAGCTTGTAGCATCATACTCAAAAAGACTTGAGGCTGTAATTGGTGCCAAGCTTGTAGCATCATACTCAACAAGACTTGAGGATGTAATTGGTGCCAAGCTTGTAGCATCATACCCAAAAAGACTTGAGGCTGTAATTGGTGCCAAGCTTGTAGCATCATACTCAACAAGACTTGAGGATGTAATTGGTGCCAAGCTTGTAGCATCATACCCAAAAAGACTTGAGGTTGTAATTGGTGCCAAGCTTGGAGCATCATACCCAAAAAGACCTGAGGCTGTAATTGGTGCCAAGTTGTAGCATCATACCCAAAAAGACTTGAGGCTGTAATTGGTGCCAAGCTTGTAGCATCATACCCAAAAATACTTGAGGTTGTAATTGGTGCCAAGCTTGGAGCATCATACTCAAAATAATGTTTAATTGGTGCCAAAAGTGCTTCACCAAAGTATTGAGCAAAGGGTGTGAATACTTATGTACATGGGATTTTTTAGCTTTTTTATTTTTAATACATTTTCAAAAATTTCAAACAAACTTTTTTCAGGTTGTCGTTATGGGGGATTGTTTGTAGATTTTTGAGGGAAAAAAACGAATTTAACCCATTTTGGAATAAGGCTGTAACATAAAATGTGGAAAAAGTTAAGCGGTGTGAATACTTTCCGCATGCACTGTACTCATAGTATACATCATCACCTATCATTTTACTTCTCATAGTCCCCACTGACCAGAGCTAAGACCTTATTTTTAGGGGACTACGCGTTTAAAACTTTTACTTTATTTTCTTGTTAACATATTTATTTATTTATTTATTTTTGCGATTTATCTTATTCTCTTCAGCACCTTGCACTTTCTTTTTGAATTTTTCACAAACTGATGTCTTTTTTTATGACTTTTGGTTGTAACTTCTGGAATGATGAAAGTGTTCTTTCAGATTAATGTTTTTAAAATGCCCCTTTTTTTATGATTTATGGATTTTATGGATTTTATGGCACCGGAGGTAAGCTCCGTAGGATTCATTGTTCTTTTTGTTTTCGACAGTACTGTTATGTATGTACATTTAAGGCAAAAAAAAAAGTCTACTTCTTGCATTTTAGAGCCGTTCAGCTCAACTGAGATTGCATAAAAAATACACTATAACCCATTCCATTGCATTGAGGTCCATTTTCGAATGCATTACTGAAGATCTGCTCTACTTTGTGTTGCCCATGCATCATCACAACTATCCAGTGCAATGGAACGTATGTCAGACTTGTCAACATCATACAAGTCATCCTGTCTACGAGATTGAAGTAGTATTATACCCTAAAATTAAAACGGCCCTTTGTATTACCTATATAGTCACTTTATTAGTACCGGGTTGAACCCCCTAATGCTCGATTTGAACTTCAGCACGTTGTCTTCACCACGTCTATTTGCCTAAATGCATGGAGTCTCTGCCTGGTGATTGGCTTATTAGCAATTTGTGTTACCAAGGTGTACCTAATAAAGTGTGTATATAAGTGTAATCTCTTTGAGTTTCATACTTTATGGGCCTGGGAGTAAAATGGAGCCAAGAGAAGGTAGGTATATGCTAGCAAGGGGCAGTTGAATAAGGAAAGACTGCTTTGTTAGCCCAACAGGTTTGATTTTAACACCTTGAGCCATGAGTAAACCCAGGTACCCCCAAAATAAGTTCTTTTTGTTTTCTTCCATTGCAGCTTGATTCCAAAACCATCCTAACGTGTACGAATGGGAAGTGGAACAGACAGGTATCTTGTGAACCCATTGACTGCTGCCCACCCGATAGGAATCACATCTACCATGCAACATTTAATTGTTCTCATGGAACCACCTACATGAAAAATTGTACATTTCAGTGTCAACTCCCTGCGATACTCAAAGGTATTTGCAGCTCCATTATTTTCTCCGCTTGGGTTCAAAATATGAATACGTTTTAACAAATTTTACCTAAAAAATCTTTGAAAGTTCTATCTTGTGTTTTTACTATATTATAATTTACTTTATACTATTGCAAGAAGCACAAACATAATAGAAAAGGCATCCGTGGATGTTTTTGGGTGTGGTTATATGTGATTATGTACAGCAGTGGTCTCCAAACTGTGGCGGGGGGCAACAACGGGGCATAGTTCTTGCAACTGATGCCGATAGAAGAGCACCATTCTTCTTACTGATACCAATGATGGGACACTATTCTGTCCACTGATACCAATGATGGAGCACTATTCTGTCCACTGATACCAATGATGGGACACTATTCCTCCCACTGATACCAATGATGGGGCACTATTCCTCCCACTGATACCAATGATGGGGCACTATTCCTCCCACTGACACCAATGATGGGGCACCATTCCTCTTACTGACACCAATAATGGGGCACTGTTCCTCCCACTGATACCACTGATGGGACACTATTCCTCCCCCTGATTCCAATGATGGGGCACTGTTCCTCCCACTGACACCAATGATGGGGCACTATTCCTCCCACTGACTCCAATGATGGGACACTATTCCATCCACTGATACCAATGATGGGGCACTATTCCTCCTACTGATACCAATGATGGGGCACTATTCCTCCCACTGACACCAATGATGGGGCACTATTCCTCCCACTGATACCAATGATGAGTCACTATTCCTCCCACTGATACCAATGATGGGGCACTATTCCTCCCACTGACACCAATGATGGGGCACTATTCCTCCTACTGATACCAATGATGGGACACTGTTCCTCCCACTGATACCAATGATGGGGTACTATTCCTTCCACTGATACCAATGATGGGGCACTATTCCTCCCACTGATACCACTGATGGGGCACTATTCCTTTCACTGACACCAATGATGGGACACTATTCCTCCCACTGACACCAATGATGGGACACTATTCCTCCTACACCTCTTCTTCCCCTCTCTCCAACCAATAATAACTTCTTGTCTATAACACCCTTAATGCCCTGCCCCACCCCACCCCCACTCGGCTTATCTGAATCTGAATGTCCCATTCAAAATAGGGAGGACCACAAATCTAAGCCCCACACCCTACGTCATATATGTCAAACACAAGACCTGGCCCACCAGGCCATTTCATGTGGCCCTTGCACCTCTCCTGCAGCTGCAGCACCCCCATGTCTCTGCAGTCTCTGTCCTCATCCTGTCTTAGCAATTGGCAACATAGAGGAGGACAGAACTCCTCCAGCAGATCCTGTACTTCTCCATGCAGCCACAGAGAAGCTTGTCTCAGCAGTTGGCAGCAGAGAGGAGAACAAATTACCTCCTACAGAGCCTATGCATTTCTGTGCAGCAGCAGCACCCCCTCATCTCAGCCTCCCCTGGTCTCAGCATTCAGCAGACTCTGGCAGCTGACCCCAGCTCTCCTCTGTTCCTCTTTCGGACCCTGCACTTTTTGCTTACCAGCTCCTTCCTGGCAGCATCACAAGGTAAGGGAGTTCCACTGTAATGTAAGTGAGGGAGGGGGATTCTTGACTTCTGATGATGAGAAGGGGCTCTTGACATCTGTTGTAAGGGGGGTGGGGTGCATCTAGTCTTACAGATACCACTGACCCTTTGAGGTCAACCATAATGCTGCTGCAGTCCATGATCAAAGTGAGATTGACACCCCCCCCCCCCTACATGAATGAGTAAGGGGTACATAATACCTATCCTATACCACTTCTCCCGCTCCCTCTAACCCAAAGTAACATCTCGCCTCTGACACCCTCACAGCCCTGCCCCCCCTCCACCCCCACCCCACTGGCTTATTGGAATCTGGAAGCCCCCATTAAAAAAAGGGATGCCTACAAATCCTGGTCTCACACCATACGTGAATGAGTAAGGGGTACATAATACCCAATCCTATATCACTTCTCCCACTCCCTCTTAACCAATAATATCATCTCGCTTCTTACACCCTCACACGGCTGCCCCACCACCACATTACCAGAGACCTCCAACACTGCTTCTCTCTCCCACATTTTTATATCCTTTAACCCTCTTTACCCCCTTTATGTTCCATTCTCCAAACCTAATAAACACCCAGACCTCCCATGGCAGACTTTGGTATTTATTCCACATTGCCCAATGCCTCTGGTTTGTGTTCCTCTGGAGGACCCTTCAACCACCGAGTGCCCTTCAACTACCTTCCACCTGGTACAGACATACTTAGCCAATCGGAAACTCCAATCACAAAGTCTAATTCAGGTTTTTCTAGGAACCATCTCTCCTGGAGGACATGGTAAATGTGGAGCACTGGGAACCTGAGCTCCCCCCAACTACCTTCCACCTGGTACAGGCATACTTCACCAATCTGAAACTCTAATTGCAAAACCCAATTCAGATTTTTCTAGGAACCATCTCCTCTAGAGGACCTGGTGGGTGGGTAGCACTGGGAGCCTGAATGCCCTTCAACTACCTTCCACCTAGCGCGGGGATACTTCACCAATTTGAAACCCCAATCGTAAAAATCTAATTCAGATATTTCTAGTAAACCATCTTCCCTGGAGGACCTTGTGAGTGGGGGTCACTGGGAGCCTGAATGCCCTTCAACTACCTTCCACCTAGCGCGGGCATACTTCACCAATCTGAAACCCCAATCATAAAATTGAATTCAGATATTTCCAAGAACCATCTCCCCCGGAGGACCTGGTGGGTGGGGGGCACTGGAAGCCTGAGTGCCCCCCAACTACCTTCCACCTAGTGCAAACATACCTCACCAATTTGAAACCCCAATCATAAAAATCTAATTCAGATATTTCTAGTAAACCATCTCCTCTGGAGCGCCCTTCGACTACCTTTCACCTGGTACGGACATACTTCACCAATCTGAAACCCCAATCGTAAAAATCGAATTCAGATATTTCTAGGAACCATCTCCCCTGGAGGACCTGGTGGGTGGGGGCACTTTAAGCCTGAGCGCCCTTCGACTACCTTCCACCTGGTACGGACATACTTCACCAATCTGAAACCCCAATCGCAAAGTCCAGTTCAGATTTTTCTAAGAGCCATCTTCCTTGGAGGACCTGGTGGTGAGTGGGGGGGGGGGGCACTGGAGGCCGGAGCACCCTTTGACTACCTTCCACCTGATGGGGGCATACTTCACCAATCTGAAACCCCAATCGCAAAGTCCAGTCCAGATTTTTCTAGGAGTCATCTTCCCTGGAGGACCTGGTAGTGGGGGGGGCACTGGAGGCCGGAGCTCCCTTTGACTTCCTTCCACCTGATACGGGCATACTTCATCAATCTGAAACCCCAATCGCAAAGTCCAGTTCAGATTTTTCTAGGAGTCATCTTCCCTGGAGGACCTGGTGGTGGGCACTGGAAGCCCGGAGCGCCCTTTGACTACCTTCCACCTGATACGGGCATACTTCATCAATCTGAAACCCCAATCGCAAAGTCCAGTTCAGATTTTTCTAGGAGTCATCTTCCCTGGAGGACCTGGTGGTGGGCGGGGGGCACTGGAAGCCGGAGCGCCCTTTTACTACCTTCCACCTGATACGGGCATACTTCATCAATCTGAAACCCCAATCGCAAAGTCCAGTTCAGATTTTTCTAGGAGTCATCTTCCCTGGAGGACCTGGTGGTGGGCAGGGGGCACTGGAAGCCGGAGCGCCCTTTGACTACCTTCCACCTGATACGGGCATACTTCATCAATCTGAAACCCCAATCGCAAAGTCCAGTTCAGATTTTTCTAGGAGTCATCTTCCCTGGAGGACCTGGTGGTGGGTGGGTGGGCACTGGAAGCCAGCGCACCCTTCAATTACCTTCCACCTGATACGGACGTCCTTCACTAATCTGAAACCACAATCGTAAAATCTAATTCTGATATTTCTAGGAACCATTTCCCCTGGAGGACCTGGTGGGTGGGGGGGGGGGGGGGGGGACTTTAAGCCTGAGCGCCCTTCCACTACCTTCCACCTGGTATGGACATACTTAACCAATTTGAAACCCCAATCGCAAAGTCCAATTCAGATTTTTCTAGGAGCCATCTTCCCTGGAGGATTTGGTGGTGGGTGGAGGGCACTGGAAGCTGGAGCTCCCTTTGACTACCTTCCACCTGGTACGGATATACTTCACCAATCTGAAACCCCAATCCATATTTTTTTAGGAAGCATCTAAAACATTAAAATACCCCCTACCCTAATTTTGTTATACCATTACATATCTATTACTATACTACATTTTTTTTTGTACTGATACATAGTTTTTGTTAATGCTTCAATAAAAATATTTTCCTTCTAGGTAACAACGTGCTAACCTGCATGGAGGATGGCCTATGGTCTTTTCCTGAGGCCATCTGTGAACTGTCATGTAAGGCACCTCCTTCATTAACCAACGCCGATCTCCAGACCTCCCGCTGCCGATCAGACAAAAACAAGGTGGGCACGACCTGCAAGTATAAATGTAAGGTGGGATACCACGTGCCTGCCGCCTCTAGGAGGATAAGGAAGTAAGTAGGACTGACACTGAAGTTTGTCCATTATTTCGAAGAACAATATCTGTGATGCGTTGTTAACCCCCGAACTCACATTTAACTTTTTCTTTTTCTTTCTTTTTTTTTTTTTTTTTTAATTTTTCCTTTGGGAAAGGAAGGCATTTAAAATTCAGTGCACTAAAGATGGGTACTGGACGAAAGGTGATTGTGTCCCGGTAATGTGCGACCCGCCGCCAATTAAGTTCATAGGGCTCTATCAGTGCACGCATGGATTCCAGTACAATAGTGAATGTAGACTCCCATGTGAAGAAAGCAGCACCCAGTTGGTGAGTTTTAGAGTTTTGTATAACCGCATGCAGCACTTTTCATACTAACCACCTAAAGTCCAATCGAACTTTCGACTTACAGGGAGTATAGAATAGAAAAGGATCAAATCCCTGCAATAAACGATTGCGCCCAGGGCAGCCGCCTCCCTTTTGCCCACCCCTTGTCCCGGCCCTGCTTATGAACTCCCAAACATTATAGATATTTTTTTTTTAGCAGAGACCCTAGAGAATAAAATGGAGATTGTTGGAATACTTTATGTCACACTGTATTAGCAGCGGCGGTCTTACAAATGCAAATTTCTTGGAAAAAATACACTTTTTTGCATAGGGAGTAATCATGCAGATTAATGCTCAGTCTTTTTTTTGGAAGGGGGAATTTCGCTGGGATATAATGCTCATAAATCTTGGGGGGGGGGGGGGCAAAATTTGGCATGAAAATATATATAAATATTATATTATATTAATATAATATAATATTATATATAAATAAATATTGTGCTAGTAGCAATGATTGGGAGGTCATTTTACTAGGACGGGGAAATTGGGTGGGATTTGTGCTGGGAGGGGGGATGTGGAGTGGGTGTATGTGGAGTTGATGGGTAAAGAATTTGTGCTAGGAGCAGGGATTTTTTTTTTTTTTTGGGGGGGGGGGGGGGTTGTGCTGGGGGATTTGTGGAGAGAGAGGATTTGAGCTGGGACTGGGAAGGGAAAGGGGAGGGGGAAAAGATTTGTGCTGGAAGGGGGAATATATGTTTAGGGGATAAGCATGCAGATTGGTGCACAGTTTTTTGGAAGGGGGGATTTTTTCTTACACATATTGCTCATACATCTTTTGGGGGGGGGGGGGGGGGGGCAGTTTGGCATGTTCACCCTGAGCTTTAGATGACCTTGTCCCGGGACTGGGACCAAGCCCAAGCTGAACCCAAGTTCGTTTCTAGTCTCCGCTACTACAGTGATCACCATTAGCTTCTGGGGGCTTGTGCCAAGTGGCTGTCCTGTGAACACAGAAGGTCGCCCACTTGGCATGGGAACCATTCAGAAGTCACTTTTCATTTTCTCCTTCAATACAAAGCGTTCTCTGATGGGATGAGATTGAGAGGTGCGATGCAATGTCACAATATCCACCTCACTCAATCAGAGAACGCTTTGCATTCATTGAGAACATTTTAAGCGCTAAATAGTGCCTATGCCAAGTGAGCAACCTCCGGTGTTCAGTAAGTAGCAGGACAGCTGCTCGGGATGGGACCTGGAAAGTGGTGGACATCACTGTAGCAGTGGTGCCTACTACAGTGATTTCCAGCTTCCAGAGGGATCAACGAGGTATGGTGCATTGATCCAAGCTGGACTACTGAAACTATGTAAAAACATCCATACTTGAAATCAGGGGCTGACTGGCAACTTTCGACCCAGGTGCCAAATACAAACCAGAGGTCCATGGTGCCCCCCTACTGCTCTCCCTCTTCCTGGCCTCCTCCTGACCCCCATTCCAGGCTGAATTTCCGCTCCAGGTACACTCTAGTCACAGGCCAAATCCGAGTTCCCAATCTGGCCAGCAGGGGGCGATTGGGGGGAAATGGGACCTCGGCTGGGGCTGGCCGGTCGAGGAGAGTCTCCAGTGGGTCATGGAACCGGCCTTTGCTCAGACACAGTTTACACCATCCATGCTGGGGGGGCTCCGCTTTGTCCTTGTCTTCAACCCGCACTCAGTAGGTCAGCCGCGGGGACTTTTTACTTCTCTTCACCAGGAATCCTTTAGGCATGTCTGTGGCAGAAGCGGTGCAGCCTTTTGCTGGGAATCAGAGCGGCCCAGGGGGCAATTGCCTCCCTGCCCCCTGGCCCAGTCCTCCCCTGCAAAAATAGCCCACAAGTTAGTGTGCCGGGTGGTAAATCTTTTTCCTAAAGCCACCAAATGTATTTGAAGATTTTAGATTCGGCAACCCAATAATTGATGTTTATTATCAAGTTTTATTGAGTTTTTACAGCTAATTTCATCTGTTTTGTTGGAGGATTTATGGTAAAACTTGTTTTTGTGGTGGAAATAATAATTTTTCTTTTATTTTAGGACCCTGGTCATAATGTCATTCGCTGCCAAAAGGATGGAACTTGGAGTGGCAGTTTTCACCTTTGTGACTCCATCAAGGGTCCTTGTGAACTTCCACATCTTTCCATCATAGACGCCTTAGTAATTAACTGCAGACAAGGATATGAAATAGGTATTTTCAAACGTTTATTTTTAACTTAAAGTTGTCATGTTTGAAAAATGATTTTGTCCACAACTGGGATTGGTGATCTGCCATGTTCTCAGGTGCACGTGTTGGTAGGTTGGCCATCTCTAGTAGACTCTAGTAGACTAATAGACTCTAGTAGACTCCACTCCACCACTTAATGTATAAAGACAGAAGAGAGCGGCACTCCTTAATTCTCGAGTGTGCATTATTCGAGATGTTGATTGGTCTGTGGAAACATTTAAATGATCTGTTTTACACCGTAACATATTGCGAACCTGAAGAAGGGCAAGGACACCCAAAATTGATTTGACAATGTACCGTTTTCCATTAGAATAAAGGACATTTGAGCACATTTTCACTTTTCACTCCAACTAATACTTTTCAGTTTCACTTAATAAAACATTTATTTTTATTTTTTTCGTTTTTATTTACACTTTTTTTATATAAATTTGTTTCACCCTATCCCCTGCTGACATTCAGATCTAGGTGAGATTGACGTTTTACCCATCTCCTGCTGACTCCTAGGATAAGGGTCGGGATAGGGGATGCACAGAACCACAGGGAGATTGGGGTAGGGAATTTGTGCTTGAAGGGGGAATTTAGGGGGCAGCAGGGGGTATGTATTGTTCTTGGAGGGAAAATTTGGGGGGGGGGGGTGCTGTTGTGGAAATTTTGGTTGTGGACATTTTCTTTAGTTTAAATAGTCATAATGTCTCCCAGTGTCGAGTTTTACCGATAATCGCTATTTACAGTGATTATCGCTTTAACTGTCATTGCAGGAAAGATTTGTTAGTGAAAACCTTCCATTGGGTGAGATGGCACAATACTAGTAGCAAAGAGAGTCCATCGCACGGATCTATGTCCGCAGTTCGGGGCCCTGTACTGCTGAGATATGTTTGTGATATGGAAATTCTTATCATTTTACAAGATTAATAGATGGCACCTTTTAGTCACATTCGATCGGTGTGACTGAGAGGCTGCTGCTATTATCTTATGCAGATAAAACCTCATCAACTGAAACAAATAGAATGATCACTATCAAATATGCTTTATATGTGAATCATGTTTGATGAAGATCCACTAACAGGTAATGGTTCATGTTTATGGATTGACATGAATGAACAATGAAAAGCCATGTGCCCCTTGTGGCAGTTGAGCCCTTTGTTCGCTCGTGTTCATTCATGGGCATGTACTCCACAGTTTCTATTGTGTTTTTTTAATGTATACGTGTTCTGTGATTGGTGGTCTTGAAGCCACTCCCTGTAACTCCCTTTTGTTAAATAAACCTGATGTGTCCTGGAGGAGTTCAGTTACTCAGAGGGACCCTCCAGAGAGCATCGAATTGACTACAGCAAGCATGTCTGTTCAATTACTTTGCTGCCAGCGCTTGGAAAACCTTTACATAAGAGAGCGGTGCATTTGTACTTTTCAGTACAAGCAATTAATAGCGGTTGGTGCGTAATAATCTTGGGTACACTGAGCAGGTTTCTATGCTCCAAGCCCTATTAATTTCCACGACAGTGCTAAGAGGTGATTTAGGGGGATTTGAGTTGGGAGGGGGATTGGGGGAAGAAGGTTTACGCTAGGGGGGGGGGAATTGGTGCCCGGGGGGGGGAAATGTGAGGCGGGGGGGAGATGAGGTGTGTACTAGGAGGGGATATTTTAGCTGTAGATGATTTGTGCTAGGAGGGGGGATTTCTATTTTTTTTTTGGGGGGGGGGGGGATTTGAGCTGGGGGGATTAGGGGGGCATTAGTACTGAAATCTAATGAATGAAAGGGCAAGGACAGTCGGGCTGGAGAGGAAAGGACTAGATCAGCCTTTCTCAACCTTGAGACCTTGAAATAATTTTCAGGTCTCAGGGAACTTCTGCTAATAACTCATCGTGACCTAGTGTTAATGTCCACCTTACAGTAGTAGAATGCCAACAGTATTGTCTCTTGTGATATAAGACATCCCTTTTGCAGGTGGTAGTGGTAGGTTTGGGAAGCATCAGTCTCGCCTAGACTCCTCTTGGGAGGAGTTATGCAAATATTAAAATGTCTTGATGGATGGATATTCAATCCTAATGAGTAGATGTTTCTAGGCAGGCTGTTTTTGAATGCAAACCACCCAGACCATGGAATGCTGAGCCTCCATGATTAAAAGTACTGAAATCCAATAAATGAAAGGGATGGGCCAAGGACAGTCAGGCTGGAGAGGAAAGGACTAGATCAGCCTTTCTCGATGTTCTTACCCCAGGGGAACCCTTGAAATAATTTTCAGGTCTCAGGGAACTCCTGCTAATGACTCATCGTGACTTAGTGTGAATGTCCACCTTACAGTAGTAGAGCGCCAACAGTATTGTCTCTTGTGATATAAGACATCCCTTTTCCAGGTGGTAGTGGTAGGTTTGTGAAGCACCAGTCTCGCCTAGACTCCTCTTGGGAGGAGTTATGCAAATATTAAAATGTCTTGATAGATGGATATTCAATCCTAATGAGTAGATGTTTCTAGGCAGGCTGTTTTTGAATGCAAACCACCCAGACCATGGGATGTTGAGCCTCCGTGATTAAAAGTACTGAAATTCAATGAATGAAAGGGATGGGCCAAGGACAGTTGAGCTGGAGAGGAAAGGGCTAGATCAGCCTTTCTCAACCTTCTCACCCTAGAGGAACCCTTGAAAAATGTTCTGGTCTGAGGGAACCCTGGCTACAATGAAATCATCGTGGCTTGGTGTGAATGTCCACCTTACAGAGGTTGTCAGAATGCTAGTCTTCAATGCAACCTAAGGCCCCATGCACACAGGACATATTTTGTCCTCCCCTGGATGCCTTTGCTCCTGGGGAGGAAAAAGCAGTGTTTTAAAAACATGCCTAAAGCAGAGTTTTGCAAATGCATGTTTTAAGTACTTGAGAAAGCGGCATGGCCTTGAAACACTACATTGCCATGGTTACAGCATGGCGCTGTGTGTGTGGTGAGCAGCTCCCTCAGTGGGTCGGAGCAACAGCTCCTCCAAGAGCTTTCATGACTGTTCTGGTTTGGGTGCATGCCACAGGAGGCTCCTCTTCTATCCTGCCATCACCGGCTCTAGTTTTTTCAGACCTATGGCATAACAGCAGGCATCACTCACACCTCTCCCTGCCCAAGGATCGGATCCTTGGGAGAGTGAGTGGCGCCAATAGTGACACAGTCCCGCTGTGTGACTCCCCGTCTTGACATCTGCATCTCCCTCTGTGGGTGGCATTCAGTCCCTCTCCATCCATTCCATCAACTGGATAGCCCTGCAATACATCCACCTCCCTGTCCAAGAGGTGATAGAGGGATCAATCCATCCAGGTCTGTCTCACTCTTTACAGCTGGCTGGTTGTCTTGCCTCATAGATTACCTCGTTTTTTTTTATGAACGATTGTTTTTGATTTTGTTTTTGCCTTGAAATAAATATTTTCTTTTAGACCACAAGGCTTCCATTTCAACAGTTTATACACTGAACTGGGACTGAGCCATTTTTCACACAGATGGTACGTTGGACTTCCTATAAAGGCCATAAACTTTATACCAATGGATCAGTGCTGTATTTTGGCCGACAAGGCGGCCGACAAGGCCCAGGCCTAGGGCGGCGGTACTTTGAAGGGGGGCAGTAAAAAAGCCACCCCCCTCCGCCTGAGACTCTTTTGGCCACTGGTTGCTAGAGCCGCCTCTCTCTCACCCCCTCCTCTCACTCACCCCCCTCTCTCTCTCCCCCTCTCTCTCTCCCCCTCTCTCACCCCCCTCTCTCTCAACCACTCCTCTCTCTCTCTCCCCCCTCTCTCTCCCCCTCTCTTATCCCCCCCTCTCTCCCCCCTCTCTTATCCCCCCCTCTCTCTCTCCCCCTCTCTCTATCTCTCCCTTTTATCCCCCCCTCTCTCTCACCCCCCTCATTCTCTCTCTCTCTCCCTTTCATCCCTCCTCTCTCTTCTCACCCCCCCCTCTCTCTCATCCCCCCTCATTCTCTCTCTCTCTCTCACCCTCCCTAATTCTCTCTCACCCCCCTCTCTCCCTCCCCCTCTCTCCCTCCCTCACCCACCCCCCTCTCTCTCTCTCCCACCCCCTCTCCCCCCCCCTCTTGTGAGATCTTAGGGGTTCATGCTGGGACTTGGAGTCCTTCAATTTTTGAGGATTCACATTTGTTAAAAAAGGAAGGAGTGGGGCAAATTTACATAGGGGGGGGGGGGAGGGGGGCGCCCAATTTTAGTCTTGCCTAGGGCAGCACAAAACCAAAATACACCTCTGCAATGGATTGATGTAATTTCACTATCTATGGGCCTGTGATAATTTTTTTTTTTTTTTCAAGCAACATTGTGATCTCACTCACACACAATTTACCCTCACTGGGCCGTTAGAGATCATCAGGTTTAGGTTCTTTTGTGCTGAAAATTGTGTTTGTTATTTAAATTTCTGGCCGGGAGGAGGTGCGGGCTGTGCTCTCTCTCCCCCTTTCCTCCTCATAGCTCATAGGGTTGCTCTGGGTCCTGGGATGATCTTGTCCCAGCCCTGGATGGATATTCTGTAGCCAGAAAGTGAAGCTGGCTCTGCCAAGTGGCATTGGTCATAAAAACTATCCAGGCACCATTAGATGTTAGTTCCATTAGCCACAGCTCAAGGAACCCCTAGCAACCTCTGAAGGAACTATGGTCTGGCTGGAGGATGTTGGACATCCTCCAGCCAGCAAATGAGGTCTATCTAACTAGCTGCTGATTCTATTTCACATTGTGAGAAGCTCACAGTGTGCAGTGAAATCAAAGTAAGCCATTTCAGGACAGGAGAGGAGCCCGTACCACTGTGCAAGACTGAAAGGAAGGCTGGAGGTCAGCTTTAACTAATTTACGAGCTGTTCGTTTGGAAAAATGTTCTGCTTTTCCCTCTCTAAACATATTGTACGTTTGCTTGGGATAGAAATTCCTCAGCAAATGAAACCACAACCACGAGGTCCTGCCAGGTAAGGGACGTTCCGTGTCTTGCAGCACAGCACAGCTAGTGCTCAGTCTAACCATTATTGTTCCTTTGCTGTAAATGTGTTCCTCAGAAATCCAATTTTGTGTCTCCCCGGAGGGTTGTAGCTGAAACCTGAATGAGCTCAATATGCACTAATAAAGTGACAAGTCAAAGCGTTAGAGTCCGACTCCCTCTGTTAATGTCAGCTTTGGAGTACCTATTGATAACACCAGATGTTTCCTTTTTCATAATTGCAGTGATATTACGTTTATCATACAACATCCCACGACCCAATGTGCCTCCCAATGGTCCCATTTTCCTTTAGACATAGCAGACTGTTAAAAATAAGTGCTTAGAAATGATATTTAACATTCGATCATACCATTTTCAGCCTAATCTTTTTTATTTTAGTAGAGGTCATACACTATATTGTCAAAAGTATTGGGACACCTGCCTTTACACGCACATAAACTTTAATGGCATCCCAGTCTTAGGCCGTAGGGTTCAATATTGAGTTGGCCCCCCCTTTGCAGCTATAACAGCTTCAACTCTTCTGGGAAGGCCGTCCACAAGGTGTAGGAGTGTGTCTGTGGGAATGTTTGACCATTCTTCCAGAAGAGCATTTGTTGGATGAGAAGGCCTGGCTCAAAATCTCATCCCAAAGGTGTTCTACCCGGTTGAGGTCAGGCCAGTCAAGTTCCTCCACCCCAAACTCGCTCATCCATGTCTTTATGGACCTTGCTTTGTGCACTGGTGCGCAGTCATGTTGGAGCAGGAAGGGGCCATCCCCAAACTGTTCCCACAAAGTTGGGAGCATGAAATTGTCCAAAATGTATTGGTATGCTGACACCTTAAAAGTTCCCTTCACTGGAACTAAGGGGCCAAGCCCAACCCCTGAAAAACAACCCCACATCATAATCCCCCCACCACCAAATGATTTGGACCAGTGCACAAAGCAAGGTTCATAAAGACAATGTTTGAAATAAAAATAGACGTCCACTCAAAGGCCAGGAGATCCTACACTATATTGTCAAAAGTATTGGGACGCGGGCCTTTACACGCACATAAACTTTAATGGCATCCCAGTCTTAGTCCGTAGGGTTCAATATTAAGTTGGCCCACCCCTTTGCAGCTATAACATGTGAACCAGGTGCCTTATCTTAAGAACCCATCCCTGCTCTGTATCCACAGCAATCATTTAAGAAAGGGCACACACTGATAGCATACAAAGAAAAGAAATGCACTTCTCAAGGTGATAGGAAGCTTGATGACCAACAGCGGTGCTCGCTCCGGCTTGCCTCCGTGAACAATCAATAATGAAAAGAAATGGCTGCACTCAGATGTGGTCAAAATCCAGGGTATTGGACATCCCAATGTGGCAAAAAAGTGGCAAGGTAGACGCGTTTCACACTAATGATCATAATGATTGAGCACACATATTAGTGTGTGAAACGCGTCTACCTTGCCACTTTTTTGCCACATCGGGATGTCCAATAAACCTGGATTTTGACCACATCTGAGTGCAGCCATTTCTACACACTGATAGCATCTGTAACAATCCTACAGGCTCACCTGAGTCAGAGGACAGCTGGCTGGAGGTAGGAGTGGAGCCCAGTGGCAAGGACCACAGGCAGGTAGTAGGTGCAGGAAGTCTGGCGGAGGCGTGGTCAGGCAATCCGGATTGGCTACGGTGGTGGCAGTGCTGGATACCGGGTGGACACTAGGTAGTACTCTGACGAGGACACGGGTTCACCTGAGGTGCGGAAACTAAGTGCTAGCTGGTATTCACTAGAGCCCCTGATGGTGGGAATAGACTGCGCTGCAAGCTAACACCGGGTCGCAGTCCCCAGGATCACCCAGCCAGGCAGAGTGCAGGTTCGGTCCGGAGGTGGAGGAGCAGACAAGGGATAACCATAGAGAAGTCAGACGAGCCAAAGGTCAGGGCGGGCAGCTGTAAGCGTGGTCAGACAATCCAGATCGGCAATGGTGGTAGCAGTTCAGTAGGTAGGGACAAAGCAGAAGAGTAGTCAGTAGTCAATTCCTGGTCAGCAGTGGACTTATGGTAATAGACAAGAGCAACAGATGAGGAGAAGCTTGATCAAGGCTCAGGAGCTCAATAATCAGCAAGCTGGAGTGCAAGGGGCTGGACTTATATAGGGAAGTACCAGGTGTGGGGAATCAAGGGTGATGAGCAAGGCTTGGCAAGACTAAGGTTGAATAATAGGCTTCAGGGAGGAATGTCCAGAGAGGACGGTAGCCTAGTAAGCAGGGCTACCGCCTGGGATGTGGCTGGTCATGGGTTCGAATCCCGACAGCATCACACTATTGATGTTTATTTCACAAGACTGGCTTACTGGTGTTCCCCGCCCATAGCTATGCCACGCTAATGCATTTCACCCCAGTTGGCTTAGTCATGGGGACCACACGTAAACCAGTCTGGTGGAATAAGTCTGGTTGCCATCAGTTTGTGGCCTTTGTTGGATGACTTTTTTCCAGCTACACCAAAGTCCTTGAAGCTGTTGGTAGAGACGTTTGTATTGACTTCGATATTAATTTCATATTTTTATATAATTAAAAGGAGCCGAATGCAATGTCACCTGTTTGGATGATGAGAAAAAGGAGGTGGTGATTATGCCATACAATGTCACAGAAAGGAATTTGGAGCACTGGATGAATCCAACAAGAGTTCAGGTCAGTCCCCAACAACTGGATTTTAAAGAATTGTTATCTTATGTAAAAATGTTAATACATATTTATGGTTACCATTGCCAAAGAGTCAACTGCTGGGCCCTCCAACTGAAGTTTTTATCTAGTTCGGTTACGTTTCCCCATTGGACAATGAAGCCAAAACTAGGTGGTCTGGTGGAAAACCTGTACTAGTGGCAACCCTGTTTTCAGAGCAGATACTGTACTGAAGAATATTGAGTGAACACTGGGTACTCCTTTAGGGGCCTGGTGTCAACATTTTCGCCATACCCCTTCACTTCGCTACTCATTGTCCTCCCCAGCTTACTACCCCATTGTGTTTTTGCCATAAAGCAGAGTGCGGGAATTTGTTGGAGTTGAGAGCTGTGTAGGAAAGCTACAGTCCAGGTCCTCAGGAGTTGACATGGCATGTTTCTTTGGGCCACGATCAAGTGTAGTGTCTGTTCTTATCAATGTCTAGTAGGGGTGCTCCGCTGTCATTTTGGACTTTTGGCTGGGATGGCTGGCTGTATAATATCCGTGCTGATATGATGGGGGTCCTGAAGGCCTTTCTCATGGGAAAGAATCTGAATCAAGCACCCACTGAGTAAGGTTGGGGTTGGTAGTACTTCCCTAGTGTGGAGCATTCTGAGGGGTCCAGTGGCTTCTGATTGGATTTAATGGTAAAGAAAAACTGATGGGGGCAGATGATGTAAGGGGACTCTGATGAGACAATTAAAGTGATTGTAAAGGAAAAAATGTGTGTAATGGTTTTGCACAGAGCAGCCCTGATCCTCCTCTTTTTGGGTACCCCGCTGGTGCTCTGGACCCCTCCCCCTTGCCACCTGAGTGCTTTCTCCCAAGCCGGCTCTCTGTATCCATAAGACACAGAGAGTGCGACTCAGCCCCAACCCCGCTCCCGCCTCACTGGCTCTCGCCTCAACGGCTCCTGCTGCATCCCAGCCAGTCAGAAGGGAGGGACCCGGGAGAGCCTTGGGTCTTAGAAGGGAGGGACCCGGGAGAGCCTTGGGTCTTAGAAGGGAGGGACCCGGGAGAGCCTTGGGTCTTAGAAGGGAGGGACCCGGGAGAGCCTTGGGTCTCATGAACATTGCTGGATCATAGTTACATAGCTACATAGTTAGTCAGGTTGAAAAAAGACACAAGTCCATCTGGTTCATCCAAAAAAAAAAAAAAACAGTATTGTTAACCCAACCATACAATCCCATATCGGCTTAGGAAGTATTAGGGGGAGCTGAGGGGGGACCTTCACCCAGAAGGTTGGAATGCATGAAGATAAAACACCTTCAATCTTTACAACCACTTTAATGTAAGCGAGTACTCTGGTGGGAATCCTGATGTCAGGGGGACAATTTATGTGAGGGGGGCACTCTGATTGATACAGTTGATATGAGAGCACTCTAAGGGGGGACCCTAATGCAAGGGGGGACTCTGATGGGGGGCAATTGATGTGCAGGGGGTACTGTTATGGGTACAGTTGATATAAAAGGACACTCTGATAGGGACCCTGATGCGGGGGGGGGACTCTGATGGGAATCCTGATGCAAAGGGGACTTTGATGGGGACCCTGATGTAAGGGGCTTTGAAGGGGACCCTAAAGCAAAGAGGGACTCTGATGGGGACCCTGATGTTAGGGAGGGGGCTTTGATGGGGACACCTGATATAAGGAGGTACAGGTTCTGTTTATTCATCCTAATCTAATGATAGCCTAATACATATTAGCATTCCCTGTTTGCGCTTCTGCGCTACCTGACAGACGTTACTTTCAGGTTGTGAATTGTGATACAGAAGTGTGCAAAGTGAACGGGTAATTGGTTCCCTGTCATACTGTGTGATAGAGGGTCAGTGGCTCACACACAACCTTGACATTATGCCCCCCCCCTAACTTTTTATACTGCACCCCCTGATCAGGAAGGCTAGACCCATCCCTCCTCTGGAGGAACCCTGGTTGATAATGGCTTGTCTAGAGTTTAGAATTTTTGTATATGTAATGAGAACAAAAGGGTGCAAAGGCCTGGTGTATTACCAGATACAACTTCATCCAAGATAAAAAAATAAATTAGTGCATGCTCACTAAAGCCAAAGGCTAGTACAGCTGTGAAAACCAGACCCAAGTTACAGGATAGACCTCAGGGTATCAATACGACCCTGGCATTACCAAGACTCGCCAGCTTACAGGTTTCACAGGATGAACCATCAGTGACGGACTCCGGACACCCCAACTGGGTATTTCCGTCAAGAAGCTGCTTTCTAAGCTCTGGAACACGAGATCCGTTAATCTGGCTATAGTTACTCCAAGAACTCGACAGTACCAGTTTTGGAGTCAAACAGAATAAAACTGTTTATTCACACAGAGGCACAAAGAGATATACACTCTGGGACAACCCCCCCCCCCCCTCCCTTTAGCAGCCAATCCACATACACATACACATATACATACCATAATAGGTTGATCTTAAGGCAAATAGAAACAATGGAACAATGGGATACAGGCACTTAACAATAACAAACCCCACCCCACCTCACTGTCTAGCAAGGGTCTATGAGACACTCCTGCAATATTCTAGCAATCTGAAAAGTCAAATTGTCTATCTCTATATATCTCTTGAGGGACAGAAATATTATTGTCCCAAGGGAAAAAGGCCCTTCACTCTTTCAACACAAGCACCACATAGAGAACCCAGGATAACCGGGGTAACAGGAAATGCTGAGTCCGGTGTGGTTGTACAGTGAGTCTGATTGATGCAGACCCGACTGGGGTTTTTGGTCATCATGTGACCTTAATAGAAACAGGGTGACTTACACATAGGAGGGTCAATGGGAAGACGGATAAGGAGTTTCCTGACCTCTCTAAAGTAATCTGGGTTCCACGAGCCCCCCAGCCAAAGTGACTCCTGTCACACCATCTTCATCAGAGCCAGGCTGGCGAGTCTTGCTGACACCAGGGTCATGTTGATTCAGGAAAACAACAAGAGAAGGGCGCACCGAACTTGCATTATTACCATGGTAATGCACAAGGTTGGTGCGCCCTTTTCTTGTTGTTTTCTTGTAGTGCCTTTTGGATACCCTTGGTCCTAAGGGGGGCAGCAAGACCACTTCATTTGTGTCATAAAACCGCCTAGAAGATTCACCTTCCCGCATACCACAGGTAGGAGAGATATTGTTCATGTTGATTCAGCACCCTATGAGGGCTACAATCAACTTTGGCTTGGTGTACTAGCCTTTGGCTTTTGAGAGTATGCACTTATTACTTTTCATGCTGTCCCTCTGTCTTCTTCTGGATTTTTCCTCCCCATCCCAGCCTCTCTTTCTCTGTTCCCCATCAGTACCAAAATTTTGAGATCATTCATCCTGTGACCTCGGCTACAGAAACTGGCCGCTACAGGAACATCTGTTTTGTTGTTGTTAATTGTCAATCTAATCAGAGAGCTGTCTTGCAACCAGACCTGCGCTCCAACTATAACCTTTATTGTTTTCTAACTACGACAAATTAACAATTTTGTCTTAACCTTCAAAGCCGGGGCTCCTGCAAACTAGCTTAGCTCTTTTAACCCTCTCGAGGATATTAATAATATTATTTACAATGTACATGAAGATGCCAAAAAAAACGTTCCTATAGCAACCGTTGTTACTGCAAGTCGTTAAAAATTGAATTGTATTGACGTCATTTTGTAATTAGATCAAAGACTGGCTTGGGAAATGACTGCAGACTGTTATCATTTACTCCGACTGTTCCTTTTTGTTTTTTTGACTTGAGTGATGCAACATTTTGTTTACTATATACCCCAACATAATTTCTGAATTCGTTACAAATAGTCACTATGACATGAGCAACGTTCAATATAAAAAGTCTGCAATGATGCACTTGAAGGGTGCTGATAATGGCCATGCATTTTAATATACACTGCTCAGAAAATAAAGGAACACTTTTTATTCAGAGTATATCATCAAGTCAATTAAACACCTGGGATAATAATCTGGTCAGTTAAGTAGCAGAAGGGGTTGTTAATCAGCTTCAGCTGCTTTGGCGTTAATGAAATTAACAACAGGTGCACTAGATGGGCAACAATGAGACGACCTCCAAAACAGGAATGGTTTTACAGGTGGAGGCCACTAACATTTCTTTTCCCTACTCATCTTTTCTGGCTGTTTTTTCACTAGTTTTGCATTTGGCTGGGGTCAGTGTCACTACTGGTAGCATGAGGCCATACCTGGACCCTATAGAGGGGGTCAGTGTCACTACTGGTAGTATGAGGAGATACCTGGACCCTATAGAGGGGGTCAGTGTCCCTACTGGTAGTATGAGGAGATACCTGGACCCTATAGAGGGGGTCAGTGTCACTACTGGTAGCATGAGGAGATACCTGGACCCTATAGAGGGGGTCAGTGTCACTACTGGTAGCATGAGGCAATACCTGGATCCTATAGAGGTTGCACAGGCAGTCCAACTCCTCCAGGATGGCACATCAATACGTGTCATTGCCAGAAGGTTTGCTGTGTCTCCCGGCACAGTCTCAAGAAGATGAAGGAGATTCCAGGAGACAGGCAGTTATTCTAGGAGAGCTGGACAGGGCCGTAGAAGGTCCTAAACCCATCAGCAGGACCGGTATCTGCTACTTTGTGCAAGGAGGAACAGGATGAGCTCTGCCAGAGCCCTACAAAATGACCTCCAGCAGGACACTGGTGTGAATGTCTCTGACCAAACAATCAGAAACAGACTTCATGAGGGTGGGCCTGGCATCCTCTAGTGGGCTCTGTGCTTACTGCCCGGCACTGTGGAGCTGGATTGGCATTTGCCATTGAAGACCGGAATTGGCAGCTCCACCACTGGCACCCTGTGCTTTTCACAGATGAGAGCAGGTTCACCCTGAGCACATGTGACAGATGTGAAAGAGTCTGGAGAAGCCTTGGAGAACGTTATGCTGCCTGTAACATCGTTCATCATGACCGATTTGGTGGTGGGTCAGTGATGGTCTGGGGAGGCAAATCCATGGAGGGACGCACAGACCTCTACAGGCTGGACAATGACACCCTGACTGCCACTTGGTATCGGGATGAAATCCTTGGACCCATTGTCAGACTCTACTGTGGTGCAGTGGGTCCTGGGTTCCTTTTGGTGCACGACAATGCCTGGCCTCATGCGGTGAGAGTATGCAGCCAGTTCCTGGGGTTTGAAGGAATTGATACCATTGAATGGCCCTCAAGCTTTCCTGACCTAAATCCAATAGAACATCTTTGGGACATTATGTTTTGGTCCATCTGATGCTTCCAGGTTGCACCTCAGTCTGTTCAGGAGCTCAGTGATGCCCTGGTCCAGATCTGGGAGGAAATACCCAAGGACACCATCTGTCGTCTCATTAGGAGCATGCCCCGAGGTTGTCAGGCATGAATACAAGCACGTGGGGGCCATACAAACTACTGAGTACCATTTTGCGTTGTTGCAATGAAATTTCAGCAAAATGGACTCGCCTGCTTCGTTATTTGTTCACTTTGATTTTTTTTATTTCCATCAAACAATCTGATAATCTTTTGTTCCTAACACATTACCCAGTCCATATCAATATAGATATCCGGCATGATATTTTTCTCCATTGAGATCTGATGTGTTTTCAAAGTGTTCCTTTCATTTTTTTGAGCAGTGTATATAATGGTATATTGGTCTCAAAGTGACAGTGTCTGCACATTGTCCCCCTTCCCACCAGGTATGGATGAGCTTGGGCATGTTAGGATCCTATAAGACATGCAGTGAAGAAACATAGACTTCATAGGCACCAGATATTAAAACCATTATTTTTATTTAAATTACATAAGATCATAGAAAAACATCTATAAAACCAAAGATAAAAAAGAATAATCAATTCAAGGTACTAATATGGGCAATTGACCCTGACCAATCCTGTGGAGGTATCACAAGCTTGAAGGCTGTTGAAGTTCAAGAGGGATTGGCATAAGTTAGCGTAGCTCATTGAAGGTCAATATGTTTTGCGACAAATTGCTTTCTCAGGAGCATAGGTAGGGTAGGTAGGTTAAGTTTAGTATTAGCTACCAGCTGTAATGGGCCAATCATATGCAGCCAGGGTGTTTCCGCCCCCCGTAGTCACACATTTACAGTATGTGCAGCTGCAAGGATTGCTCCAGCCCAGTATGATTGTCTCAGTACAGTGAGAGCTTTCTGGCAGTCTTGCCCAGATGGGTTTGAACAAGGATCCTAACATGCTCTCGGGCAAACTCGGCATGCAAGTATTCTTACCCAGCCATGTTCCCTAAATTAACATTTGGATAAGCTTAAAGAATAGTGCCCCATCATTGGTATCAGTGGGAGGAATAGTGCCCCATCATTGGTGTCAGTGGGAGGAATAGTGCCCCATCATTGGTATCAGTGGGAGGAATAGTGTTCCCTCATTGGTATCAGAGCAAGGAATAGTGCCCCATCTTTGATATCAGAGGAAGGAATAGTACCTCTTTATTGGTATCAGTAGAAGGAATAGTGTGTTATCCTTGGTATCAGTGGGAGCAATAGTGCCCCATTATTGGTATCAGTGGGAGGAATAGTGCCCCATCATTGGTGTCAGTGGGAGGAAAAGAGCCCCATCATTGGTATCAGTTGGAGGAATAGTGTCCCATCATTGGTATCAGTGGGAGGAATAGTGCCCCATCATTGGTGTCAGTAGGAGGAATAATGCCCCCTCATTGGTATCAGTGGGAGGAATAATGCCCCATCATTGGTGTCAGTGGGAGGAATAGTGCCCCATCATTGGTGTCAGTGGGAGGAATAATGCCCCATCATTGGTGTCAGTGGGAGGAATAGTGTCCTATCATTGGTATCAGTGGGAGGAATAGTGCCCCATCATTGGTATCAGTGGGATGAATAGTGCCCCATCATTGGTATCCGTGGGAGGAATAGTGGCCCATCATTGGTGTCAGTGGGAGAAATAGTGCCCCATCATTGGTGTCAGTGGAAGGAATAGTGCCCCATCATTGGTATTAGTGGGAAGAAAAGTGTCCCATCATTGGTATCAGTGGGAGGAATAGTGTCCTATCATTGGTATCAGTGGGAGGAATAGTGTTCCATCATTGGTATCAGTGGGAGGAATAGTGCCCCATCATTGGTGTCAGTGGGAGGAATAGTGCCCCATAGTTGGTATCAGTGGGAGGAATAGTGCCCCATCATTGGTATCAGTGGGAGGAATAGTGCCCCATCATTGGTGTCAGTGGGAGGAATAGTATCCCATCATTAGTGTCAGTGGAATAAATAGTGCCAAGACATAAAAAAAAGGGTCACAGTTTGGAAACCACTGCCTCATGGGATACGGAAGGACTTTCCCCTTCTTCTTTTTTTTTTTGCAAATACGCCCACCCTTTATGAGCTGTTTTAGCAGTCCTCTGAACTACCTATGGGTTTAGGGTTCTGTTGATGCAGTTTTTTTCAATCAAACGTTTATTTTTCTGTTGGTTAAACTCAATAGATTTGTGTCTTTTCCAACCGGTGTAACTCAGTAATCACGTTTACATTGATTTATTTCCTATGTTGCATTTTTTGCTAATTTTATACTGTTTAATTTAATATTTTATTCTTTTACAGAGAATTATTTGCACAGGAAGACGTCGGTGGTATCCCCCTCCGGAGGAGCTTGTCTGTATTAAGAGGTGTGAGGTAAGTTGAGGACCTACTGAAATTAATTTATCAAATAGAAGATGACCATTGTCGATTTCCATTTGATACTCTATACTGGTTTAAGAGTAGTTCTCTATGTCAAAAAGTTGGATTTCACTGCACACTGTGAGCAGCCAGAGAAATGAATAAATTAGGATTTGAAGATCAATGGGATTGTGGATTATATGATTCCTGATGACTGGTGGTTTTATGATTGATAAAGAAATAATCAGGCAAAATCAGGAGATATGGAGAAAAAAAAGATAGTATTAATGAAAAAAGCAGAAGCAAGGAGATCCTTGCACTGCAGGTCTTTAGGTCCAACTTTCCCTCCAGCAAGGAGAACAATGATCAGCACAGTAGAGACATCACCAAAAATGACTCCAAATCTCCTGAGATTAGCAATTAGAGGCAGCATTGCCTTCGATGATTCATGCTTCATATATAGACCTATGAGGCTACAGGTTCAGGGGAGTACAAACACCCTTACATACCAGGAAGTATGCTGATTTTTCAGGAGGAACATACCAAAGAAAAGGTGGATTTCTAGGGTACCGTTTAGACATAGTTAACCCAATGGGCTAGAAAATATTCACTTTTTGAGTTCGGGTCCACCTATATGCTTACCTGGATTAAAGAGGGCACGTTTTATGGAAGCTGTGCTCCTCTTGGTAGAGGCAGGGCTTTGCTTCCTCATGGGAAAGTTGCTCACCGAAAGACAGGAGATCGAAAGAATGGTGAGGTAATGGTAGAGGTGGAGGAAGCACAGATCTGCAAAAAGGATGAAGCAGAAGCAGGGAGATCCTTGCACTGCAGGTCTTCAGGTACAGTTTTCCCTCCAGCAAGGAGAACAGAGAGCAATGAAGTAGTGACATCACCAAATCTCACTTCAAATCTACTGAGATTAGCAATCAGAGTCAAGAGTGCCCTAGATCTCACACTCCACATACACAACTATGATGCCACAGGTTCAGGGGAGCACAGGCACCCTTACATAAGTACATTGATATTTTTCAGGTTGTGCATACCAAAGGAACTGTAGATTTTCAGGGTACTTTTCAGGCATAGTTGACCCAATGGTATAGAAAATATTCCCTTTTTGAGTTCAGGTCTACCTGTATGCCTACCTGGATAAAGGCAGGGCTTTGCTTCCTCGTTTGAAAGTTGATCCCCTCAAAACAGGAGATCTGATAAATGGTGGGGTAATGATAGAGGTGGAGAAAGCACAGATCTGCAAAAGGTATGCAGCAGAAGCATGGAGATCCTTGCATTGTCGGTCCTCAGGTACAGCTTTCCCTCCAGCAAGGAGAACAATGAGAAGTGAAGCAGTGAAGTCATCAAATCTCTCTCAAAATCTCCTGAGATTAGCAATCAGAGTCAGTAGTGCGCTAGATAGTTGACCCAATGGTATAGAAAATATCCCCTTTTTTGAGTTCAGGTCCACCTGTATGCCTACCTGGATTAAAGAGGACATGTATTATGGAAGCTGTTCTCTTCTTGGTAGAGGCAAGGCTTTGCTTCCTCGTTTGAAAGTTGCTCCCCTCAAAACAGGAGATCTGATGAATGGTGGGGTAATGATAGAGGTGGCGGAAGCACAGATCTGCAAAAGGTATGCAGTAGATGCATGGAGATCCTTGCACTGCCGGTCCTCAAGTACAGCTTTCCCTCCAGCAAGGAGAACAATGAGAAGTGAAGCAGTGAAATCATCAAATCTCTCTCAAAATCTCCTGAGATTAGCAATCAGAGGCAGGAGTGCCCTTGATCTCACACTCCACATATACA
This sequence comes from Pelophylax lessonae, assembly GCF_965119305.1. Lineage (NCBI taxonomy): Eukaryota > Metazoa > Chordata > Amphibia > Anura > Ranidae > Pelophylax > Pelophylax lessonae. Next base: position 290,317,244 of record NC_138774.1, read on the forward strand.
GCTATGAGGCCACAGGATTAGGGGAGCTCAGGCACCCTTACATACCAGGAAGTACACTGATATTTTTCAGTCGGTGCATATCAAAGGAAAGGTAGATTTTCAGGGTACTGTTCAGGCATAGTTGACCCAATGGTATAGAAAATATCCCCTTTTTTTAGTTCAGGTCTACCTGTATGCCTACCTGGATTAAAGAGGACATGTATTACGGAACCTGTTCTCCTCTTGGTAGAGGCAAGGTATTGCTACCTCATGTGAAAGTTGCTCCCCGCGAGACAGGAAATCTGATGAATGGTGGGGTAATGATAGAGGTGGAGGAAGCACAGATCTGCAAATGATATGCAGCAGAAGTATGGAGAACCTTGCACTGCTGGTCCTCAGGTACAGCTTTCCCTCCAGCAAGGAGAACAATGAGTGAAGCAGTGAAGTCGTAAAATCTCTCTCCCAATTTCCTGGGATTAGCAATCAGAGTCAGTAGTGCTCTAGATAGTTGACCCAATGGTATAGAAAATATCCCCTTTTTTGAGTTCAGGTCCACCTGTATGCCTACCTGGATTAAAGAGGACATATATTACGGAAGCTGTGCTCCTCTTGGTAGAGGCAAGGTATTGCTGTCTCATGGGAAAGTCGCTACCGTGAGACAGGAGATCTAATGAATGGTGGGGTAATGATAGAGGTGGAGGAATCACAGATCTGCAAAAGGTATGCCGGTCTTCGGGTACAGCTTTCCCTTCAGCAAGGAGAACAATGAGAAGTGAAGCAGTGAAATCATCAAATCTCTCTCAAAATCTCCTGAGATTAGCAATCAGAGGCAGAAGTGCCCTAGGTCTCACACTCCACATATACAGCTATGAGGCCATAGGTTCAGGGGAGCTCAGGCACCCTTACATACCAAGAAGTGCACTGATATTTTTCAGTCGGTGCATATCAAAGAAAAGGTAGATTTTTGGGGTACTGTTCAGGCATAGTTGACCCAATGGTATAGAAAATATCCCCTTTTTGAGTTCAGGTCTACCTGTATGCCTACCTGGATTAAAGAGGACATGTATTACGGAAGCTGTGCTACTCTTGGTAGAGGCAAGGTATTGCTTCCTCATGTAAAAGTTGCTCCCCGCGAGACAGGAGATCTAAAGACTGGTCGAGTAATTATAGAGGTGGAGGAAGCACAGATCTGCAAAAGGGATGAAGCAGAAGCATGGAGATCCTTGCACTGCAGGTCCTCAGGTACAGCTTTCCCTCCAGCAAGGAGAACAGAGAGAAATTTCTGAGATCAGAGGCAGCAATGCCCTAGGTCTCACATTCTAGATATACAGTCATGAGGCTACAGGCACAGGGGCGCCTAGGCACCCTTACATACAAGGAAGTACAGAGACATTTTTTAGGGAGGTATAGCAATCAGAGACAGCAGTGCCTGCGATGATCTCACACTGCAGATATACAGCCATGAGCCTCAAGGCATAGGAGTGCCTCAGGAAAAGTAAGGATACACCGTAACAGTTAAATCTATTTTTTGCATTTCCATTGCTCTCTACCTTTTGACTTTTTCTGCCTATTGTATCCTTCTTCTCATTTCCTTTCTTTTTATAATATTTATTGATTATATATTATCTTACAGTGGTAGTTTAACATTGTTTTTTTTTAAACCCACAAGCCTTTCATTGCTGATAATTATTGTGATGGAGGAAACAACTGGGCTTTCTGTGACTATGATGGCGGTGATTGCTGTGCCTCAACAGTTAAAACAAAAATGGTAAGATCGCAATTTTTACAATTTTAAGGTTTTTTTTTTTAAAAATGATTTTTCGTTTTTTAATAATTTGTTAATAATAATTAATTAAAATGTGTAATTGTATTTAAAATTACTTTTTTCATTCTGGTATTAAAAACTGTACGCATGCGTAATTAAGGAAAGTTCATATTACAAGTAGAATTTAATCAGTAGGGATGAGTGATTTTTTTTCCAAATATTATGGTGAAAATGGGATCACTGACAGTAAGTAAAGTAGTAGCAAACTGTTTTTGGAAAATATTTTTTAAAAGGATAAAATAAACTTCCTGGTTGCTTAATGAGCCCTGACTGACTTCTCTTTTGCGAACTACAGAACACATCCCCTATTCTGTAGTCATAGCACACCTTCTTTCCTAGGGTGACAGCGCTGCCCCCTGCAGTGCATTGAGAGACGGACCCTTGGTCCAAGAAGTAGCAGATTTCATGTTCATTTTCATGTTATACCATATATAGGGTGCAACATGAAACCAGGTTGAAGTTCACAGCCCCCAACATCCTTTAGAATCTAGTGTTTTGTCTCCTTGCCAGCCAATATTAATGATGATAATAATAATAATAATAAAACAACAACATTATTAATAATAATAATCATATTTTATTAATACTACTAATAATAATTATTTATTATTATTAATGATGATGATAATAATAATAACACAAAAAAATAATAATAATACTTATAATTTTAAAATAATAATAATTATAACAATATTAACTCATTATTATTATTGATGCTAAAAATAATAATAATAATAATAACAATAGTTATAATAATAATACAAATATTATTATTATTATTATTATTAATAATAATAATAAAAACAACAACATTATTATTAATAATAATCATATTTTAATAATATTGTTAATAATAATAATAATAATAATAATAATAATAATACCATGTTACTATTAATGATGATGATGATGATAATATTAATAACAAAACAACAACAATAAAAATAATACTTATAATTTTAAAATAATAATAACAATATTAACTCTACATTATTATTAATGATGCTAAAAAAAAATGATAATAATAATAATAATAATAATAACATTTATAATAATAATAATAATAACATAATAATTCTCTATTATTAATAATGATGATGATAATAATAATAATAATAATAACAACAACAACAAAATAACAACAACAATAAAACTAATAATACTTATAATTTCAAAATAATAATAATAACAATATTAACTCTACATTATTAATAATTATAATTATTATTAATAATTATGCTAAAAATAATAATGATAATAATAATAATAATAATAAAAACAACAACAACATTATTAATAATAATCATGTTATTGATATTAATAATAATAATAATAATAATAAAATTAATGATAATAATAATAATAATTCTCTATTATTATTATTATTATTAATGATGATGATAATAACAACAAAACAATAACAACAATAAAAATAATAATACTTATAATTTTCAAATAATAATAATAACAATATTAACTCTACATTATTAATAATAATGCTAAAATAATAATGATAATAATAATAATAATAATAATAATAATAATAATAATAATAATAATACAAAAAACAACATTATTAATAAAAAAAAATCATATTTTATTAATAGTAATAATAATATTAATTCTATATTATTATTAATGCTGCTACTGATGGTGATGATAATAACAAAACAATAATAATAATAATAACTATAATAATAATTCTACGTTATTATTAATGATGACGATAATAACAACAGCAAGAATAATAATAATTTTAAAATAATAACAATATTAATGATACTAATAATATATTGTTCTATATATTTTTCTAAAATATTTTTCTAAACCATATTCTGGTCCTTTTCCCTTACTGTCAATTACAAGATATTATTGACAAACTAAACTAAGAGGCATATTCTGACATAGTCTAATATAAAAAATATGTAATTTAGGGTATAAAAATATTGATTTCCAAAAAAAAAAAAAAGAAAATAAAAAATCTGTGGAATTTGCACAGCAAAACGACTTCCAAAGAGAAATTGCACCCATATGTTTGTTCTTTGTTCTCAACAATAATAAAAGGTATGATTGATGTTTCTGGTTATAATAATTTCAAAAATCAAACTTTTGGCACTATAAGAGAAGTCAGGCATATGCTTTCTGTCTAAATATAATACTTTGAATTTCAGTTCTTTTGGCCGTGATCAAAGCTGTTGGCTTCTTCAGTCATTTGTCTTGCAAGCCCATGACAGCTTGAAGGCCCCTGTGAGTTTCAATCTGACCTCCAGCCTTTTCCTCCAGTCTTGCACAGTTGTAGCGGCTCCTCTCCTGGACTGAAATGACCTCCTCTGATTTCACCGCACACTGTGGGCTTCTCGTAGTGTGCATTAGAAGCTGCAGCAAGTTAGATAGACCTCATTTGCTGGCTGGAGGATGTCCAGCATCCTCCAGCCCAACCACAGTTCCTTCAGAGGTTGCTAGGGGTTCCTTGAGCTGTGGTTAATTGAATGAACATTTGATGGTGCCTGGATAGTTTTCATGACCAATGCCACTTGGCAGAGCCAGCTTCACTTTCTGGCTACATAATATCCAGCCAGTGCCGAGACAAGATCATCCAGTGCTCAGGGCAAAGATGTAAAATTGTCCCCCCTTCATTATGTGCGAGCCTATGAGGAGGAAAGGGGGAGAGAGAGCACAGCCTGCACCTCCTTCCAGCTCTCGCCTCCTTTTCCTTGCTGCTTCCAGCACTGGGCTTTCAGAAGTAGTTATGCCGCGGTCACCACTTCTGCCCCCATCCCTATAATAAATGCTGCACCCCAGGGCAATCTGACACTAACTGACACTTTGTTAGAACCAGTGACACCAATACAGTGGTCAGTGCTAAAAAATATGCACTCTCACTGTACTAATGACATTGGGTCTGGAAAGGGGTTAAAATCTAGGACAATCAAAGGGTTAAATGTGTGCCTAGCCAGTTTTTTTTTGTGTACACAGAGTGGTGCTATTTTGTATAATAATAATAATAAAAATAGTAATAATAATAATAATAATAATAATAATCATAACAATTTACTATGATTAATAATACTACTGATAATAATAATAATAATAATAATAATAATAATAATAATAATAATAATAATAATAATAATAATAATAAAAATAGCAATAATAATAATAATATTGTATTATTATTAATAATAATAATAATAATAATAATAATAATAATAATAAAAATAGTAATAATAATAATAATAATAATAATAATAATAATAATAATAAAAAAATAGTAATAGTAATAATAATAATAGTAATAATAATCATTTTTAATAAGGTGCTTTTGCAGGGAAACCAAATCCATCACATCCCCGCTGACAGGATGGAGCTCTGCATTAGGCAGAGCTCCGTCCTGTATTAGGCAGAGCTCCGTCCAGCCTCTCTTCCTGATGATCGGCGGGTGCCGGCGGACATCCATAGCGCCGGCACCCACTGATCGGCTTCTGCTGTGACTAATCACAGCAGAAGCAGCGTGCCAGCGCCCCCTAGGCGGAAGTGCAGAACCACGTAAATATACAAAATTTCTGAGCAACGGCCGCCCTGTAGCAGTAAATCTGCTTTAGGGTCATCGTTAAGTGGTTATTCACCCAACCATAATATGCCCAAAAAAAATTAATCTTCATTTTTTTTCATAATTATATACATCTCTCTCCATTAACCAGTTTCGGACTGGGAAGATCCCCCCCCCCCCCCCAATGACCAGGCCATTTTTTGCGATTCGGCACTGCGTTACTTTAATGGACAATTGCGCAGTCGTGCGACGCTGTACCCAAAAAAAATTGATGTCCTTTTTTTCCCCACAAATAGAGCTTTTCTTTTGGTGGTATTTGATCACCTGTGTGATTTTTATTTTTTGCGCTATAAACAAAAAAATAGCGATGATTCTAAAAAAAAAAAAAAAAACAATATGTGTATTTTTCACTTTCTGCTATATAAAATTCCCAATTAAAAAAAAAATTCAAAATCAAATTTTTTTTCATCATTTTGGGCCAAATTGCTAATCAGCCAATCACATGGTAGCATTTAGGCATCAAGACGGGGTGAAGACAAACAGAATAGGGAAGAAAGGGGATTTAAGTGACTTTGAACGTGGCATTGTTTATGGTGCCAGACGGGCTGGTGTTAATATTTCATAAACTGCTGATCTACTGGGATTTTCACACACAGCCATCTTTCTGTGCAAATTTTTATTTTTTGTGCTATAAAAAAAAAAAAACGATAGTTCTGAAAAAAAAAATATATATATTGTATATCTATCTATATATATATATATATATATATATATATTACTTTCTGCCATATAACATTCCCCAAAAAAATCTAATTTTTTCATAATTTTAGGCCAATTTGTATTCTGCCACATATTTTTGGTAAAAAAAAAATCCCATCCCACAGCCATCTTCCTGTGCGATTTTTTTTATTTTTTTCGCTATAAAAAAAAAAAAAAGAGCGACAATTCTGAAAAAAATATATTTTTTTCACTTTCTGCTATATAACATTCCCAATTTAAAAAAAAAATTAAAAATCAAATTTTTTAACATTTTAGGCCAATTTGTATTCTGCTACATATTTTTGGTAAAAAAAAAAAAAAATCCCAATAAGAGTATATTATTATTATTATTATTATATAGTATTTATATAGCGCCGACAGTTTACGCAGCACTTTACAACTTGAGGGTAGACAGTACAAATACAATACACTTTAATACAGTGGGAATCAGGGGGCCCTGCTCGTTAGAGCTTACAATCTAAGAGGGACGATATTGATTGGTTTACGCAAAAGTTATCGCGTCTACAAACTAGGGGAAAGATTTATATCATTTTTGTTTTTTTATTTATTTTTTACTAGTAATGGCGGCGAGCTGCGATTTTTAGCGGGACTGCGACATTGCGGCGGACAGATCGTACCCCTAACTGACATTTTTGACACTTTTTGGGGGGGACCAGTGACATTACTACAGTAATCAGTGCTAAGAATATGCTCTGTTACTGTATTACTGACACTGGCAGGGAAGGGGTTAACACTGTGGGTGATCAGGGGTTAAATGTAAGCCTAAGGGAGTTTTTTCTAACTGTATGGGGGCGTGGCTTGTGAAATGACCATAGAGACCTGTGTTCCTATATAGAAGGATCACAGGAGCTCTGTGATCATTCCAGGGAGAAGAACGGTCAGCTGTGTTTACAACATCCGACCGTTCTTCTCTCTCTCAGCGGGGAACGATCGCGGGTGTCAGGCGGCAATCGGAGCCGCCGTCCCATGCATTGGACTCCCCGCTGCCGAGTGGCACCCCAGATGTTTTGGAACTACATTTCCCATGATGCTCATGCATTCTGCAGTGTAGTTGAGCATCATGGGAAATGTCGTTCCAAAACATCTGGGGTGCCACTCGGCAGCGGGGAATCCAATGCATGGGGCAGGCGGCTCCGATTGCCGCCTGACACCCGCGATCGCTCCCCGCTGAGAGAGAAGAACGGTCAGCTGTTGTAAATACAGCTGACCGTTCTTCTCTTTGGAATGGTCACAGAGCGCCTGTGATCCTTCTGTGTAGGATCACAAATCTCTATGGTCATTTCACAAGCCACGCCATCTGACAAAACATCTGGGGTGCCATCACTGCCATAGGGGGTGCTTTCTAACTGTTGGGGGGATGGGCTTATGGAATGAACTCAGAGATCTGTGTTCCTAAATAGGAGGAACACAAGATCCCTGTGTTCCTTGCTGACAGAACAGCAGACCGCCGTTCTTTCTCCACGGGGGTGCCCGTGGCAATCGCGGCCACCGGACCCCGCAGATCAGCTTCCCCCCTGTGGCGAATGGGCATGTGCGAGTGCCCCCACTCGGGTCATTTTGCGGCACAGAGCAGACCTAGTATATATACTGCTGGCGGTCGGCAAGTGGTTAACAAAGCTTAGTGAGATTTGGCAAGCTTTCGGGAGTTGGCGAGGCACCGGCACCTCCAAGACATCCTCCCATCTCCCAAGTTGCCGGTTTGATTGGGAGAGAGGAAGATTAAAGCGTGGTCCTTCCACTCTTGGACCAGATCGGGCTGTTTACTATCATCGGCGCATGTTTTTTATTATGTAAGGGTGTATTTCTTGGACCGCTCTTGCAAAGGGATTCCTTTACAGACAATGACAAATAAGAAACAGAATAGGCTGTTGAGTTCCAAGAGATCCTCGTTCCTCAGGACCACACAGTGCTCTACAGATAGTTACTGGGAAACATGTTGGAGATTAAGGCATGTAGACCTATTAGATATGCTTACATGGCTTACAAATGTTTTCTGCGAATGAAAAAGTCCTTTGTGTCCTGTGTGTACCTAGTTACTGGTGACATCATATTTCCCGGAAATTCCTGGTTGTATAGTAGGTTGACATCTTGGTTGCTCGGGGCTATGAAATGAAAAGTGTGATTGCTGTATAGCTTTGCCGAGAGCCCGTAGTGCAGGGGTCTTCAAACTATGGCCCTCCAGTTGTTCAGGAACTACAATTCACATCATGCCTAGTCATGTCTGTGAATGTCAGAGTTTTACAATGCCTCATGGGATGTGTAGTTCCGCAACAGCTGGAGGGCCGTAGTTTGAGGATCCCTGCCGTAGTGCTTCAACCTTTGGGTAGATGAGGTTTGAGACTACACACAGATACATTTATTTATATTTTGTTCCAAACAAGTTTTCTTTATCGTTCATCACGGGACACAGAGCCATATTCATTACTGCAGGGGTCTTTAAACTCTGGCCCTCCAGTTTCACCCTGTCACGTATGCCCTTTGATTATCATTTCCTTCAAGCTCCAGGCATGTCTTTTCTTGGAGTACATCACGGGACACAGAGCCATATTGGGTTATAGGGCCACCTTCAGGTGAATGGACACTGGCAACCAATCAAACAGGAAGTCCCCATATACTGTATAACCCCTCCTACCAGGGGAGGACTGGGCCAGGGGGCAGGGGGGGGTAATTGCTCCCCGGGCCTCTCTGATGCTCCGTAAAAAGGCTGCACTGCTTCTGCCTCAGATATGCCTAAACGATTCCTAGTGAAGGGAAGTAAAATGTCCCCACAGTTGACCTACTGATTGCAGGACGAAGACCAGGACAGAGTGCAGGCCTCCCCCCAGCATGGATGGTGTAAACTGTATCTGAGCAGAGGCCAGTTCCATGCCCCACTGGAGACTCTTCTCCTCCTGGCCAGCCCCAACTGAGCTGTCCCAGCTCCCCCCAACCGCCCGCTGATGGCCAGGTCAGGAACCCAGATTCGGCCGGTAAGTATAGAGTACCTGGAGTGGAGCTTCAGCATAGAATGGGGGTCAGGAGAAGGCCAGGAAGAGGGAGAGTGGAAGGGGGGCCGAGTCACCGCAGCATGGGCCTCTGGTTTGTATTTGCCCCCTGGTCCGAAAGTTGCCAGTCTGCCCCTGCCTCCTACACAGGAAGTACCTCAGTTTTGTAGCAAGCAATAAATACCCCATACAAGAGGGGAAGGACCTCTGTGTCCCGTGATGTACTCCAAGAAATGGATTTTACAGGTAAGCTCTAGAAAAAAAATCCATATTTCTTTATCATGCATCACGGGACACAGAGCCATATTCATTACTGCAGGGGTCTTCAAACTATGGCCCTCCAGTTCCACCCTGTCACGTATGCCCTTTGCTTATCATTTCCTTCAAGCTCCAGGCATGTCTTTTCTTGGAGTACATCATGGGACACAGAGCCATATTGGGTTATAGGGCCACCTTCAGGTGAATGGACACTGGCAACCAATCAAACAGGAAGTCCCCATATATAACCCCTCCTACACTGGAAGTACCTCCGTTTGGAAGCAAGCAATAAATACCCCATACAAGAGGGGAAGGACCTCTGTGTCCCGTGATGTACTCCAAGAAATGGATTTTACAGGTAAGCTGTAGAAAAAAATCCTTATTTCTTTATAGTGCATCACTGGCCATATTCATTACTGCATTGGTCTTCAAACTATGGCCCTCCAGTTGTTCAGTAACTACAATTCCCATCATGCCTAGTCTTGTCTGTGCATGTCAGAGTTTTACAATGCCTCATGGGATGTGTAGTTCCGCAACAGTTGGAGGGCCGTAGTTTGAGGATCCCTCCATTACTGTATGGGACATCCCAACACAATGCATCTGAGGCGAGGGGGACACCATAAATACTGCCATCAGAACACAAAACATCTACATAGCTTCCTGCAGAACACTGGGGCCAAATGCAGACTCCTCCTGGGTCCCAACATCCACTTGATAAAATCTAGTAGCCCCGATGACCAAATCGCGGCTTTGCAAATCTGAGCCATAGAAGCTTGCCTAAAAGGCAACTACTCCTTTTTGTAGAGTGTGCCTTTAACGGAAAAGGTGGAACCTTCCCTTTCAAACCATACGCCTGGATAATAACCTGGCGAATCCAACGAGAATTCCTAGACTTCTTTGACTTTCTTTCATTACTGCAGGGGTCTTCAAACTAGGGTCCCCCAGTTGTTCAGTAACTACAATTCCCATCATGCCTAGTCATGTCTGTGCATGTCAGAGTTGTACAATGCCTCATGGGATGTGTAGTTGCACAACAATTGAAAGGGCCATAGCTGAGGATCCCTACATTACTCACTAGGGGGGGGAACCTCTGGGTGAGTCTAGGTTGGAAAAGGACTTGGGGGTACTGGTGGACAACAGGCTTGACGGTGGCATGCAATGCCAAGCCGCTGCAAGCAAAGCCAACAGAATTCTGGGATGTATAAAAAAGGGGATTCACTCTAGAAATAAAGAGATTATTCTCCCGCTCTACAAGACTCTGGTCCAGCCACATCTGGAGTATGCTGTCCAGTTCTGGGCACCGGTCCTCAGGAAGGATGTGCTGGAACTGGAGAGAGTCCAGAGAAGGGCAACAAAAATAATTAGGGGAATGGAGGACATCAGCTATGAGGAAAGACTACAAGCACTGAACTTATTTTCTCTGGAGAAGAGAGGATTGAGGGGGGATATGATATCAATGTACAAATACTGTACTGGTGATGACCCTAGCATAAGGAACAAACGTTTCAGAGAAAGGGAATACAATAAGACACGTGGCCACTCACTAAAACTAGAGGAAAGGCGGTTTGACCTTAAAATACGTAAGGGGTTCTTCACTGTCAGAGCAGTAAGGATGTGGAATTCTCTTCCACAAGCAGTCGTATCAGCAGGGAGCATTGATAGTTTCAAAAAACTATTAGACGGTCACCTTAAAGACCACAACATACAGGGGTATACAATGTATGGTTAACAGCAAACACACACACACATCATAGGTTGAACTGGATGGACTGATGTCTTATTTCAACCTCACTAACTATGTAACTATGTATGGGACGTCCCATAGCAATGCATCTAAGGGGAGGCCATCAGACCACAAAAGATCTACATAGCTTCCTGCAGAACACTGCGGCCAAATGCAGACTCCTCCTGGGTCCCAACATCCACTTGATAAAACCTAGTAAACGTATGTACCGACGACCAAGTCACGGCTTCTCAAATCTGAGCCATAGAAGCTTGATGGCGAACTGCCCAAGAGGCACCTACTCCTCTGGTAGAGTGTGCCTTTACCGGAAAAGGTGGAACCTTCCCTTTCAGACCATACGCCTGGATAATAACCTGGTGAATCCAACTAAAATTCCTAGACTTCTTTGAAAAAAATAAATGTGGAGAGCTGGAGGTACTTCTTGTGTAGGAGGGGTTATATCTGGTTGCCAGTGTCCATTCACTTTAAGGTGGTCTATTGTCAGGGGGAAGTTGTAGTATGGGAGGTATATCTAAAAGAATCGACCTTGTTGCATGACGCTTTGGCTTTTGTAGGAGTGTGTGTGTCCGTGTGTACAGGCACTGTAGCAATATCTGGTTTTGGGTTTAGTGTTGGTGGGTAGGGGAGAAGGGGGGAGATTTATAAGTCTTGAGGATAAGAGGAAAAAAAAGGGGGTATGAGGAAGGAGTTACAGTAGTTGAGATAACCAAGGAGTCAACTAGGTGGTGTCGTTGGTTAGGAAGGAGCATATTTTGGAGATGATGCGTAGGTTGAGTCGGCAAGCTTTGGACAGTGAAAGGAGAGCTCAGAGTCCAGGATAAAACCTAGCACCTTGGCATGCAGGGATGGGCTGATAGTTGAGCCATCAATCTTGACAGAGATGTCAGGGGAATGGACACGTTGGGGAGGAAATATTATGAGCTCGGTTTTGGATAGATTGAGTTTGAAGAAGTGGTGTGATATCCAGACTGAAATGTCTGTTAGTAAATTAGTAATGTGTGTAGAGACTGATGGAGTGAGTTGAGGGGTAGAAAGATAGATTTGGGTGTCATCAGCATAGATATGATATTTAAAGCCATAGGAGGCTTTTTAACTGACCCAGTGAGGAGGTGTGGATGGAGAATAGGAGAGGTCCAAGAACAGATTGGATGTGGGGGCCAAAAGGAAAGTCCAGGATTACACCCAGGGCCGGTGCTACCAGTAAGGCGACCTAGGCAGCTGCCTAGTGCGCAACTTAGCCGGCAGAGCCTGACCCGAGGTAAGTGACTTACCGTAAGTCACTGAAGGGGTTTTAACCAGTGGCGGCCGACCCGTCCATTAGGGGCGCCACCCCCCCATCCATGCGTTCGGGGGGGATTCCATAGCCAGGTCCGTCTGCTGCCCCCTCCAACCGATGGAGCACCAGCCGCATCTAGTTTTAACCCCTTCAGCAACTTGAGATGGGGCGTGGGGGAGCATATGGGGGGGGCGGCAATTTTTATTTTGCCTAGGGAGGCAAAAATCCTTGCACCGGCCCTGATTACACCTAGCATTCTGGCATGCGGGGATGGGTTGATAGTTGTGCCACTAATCTTGCCTTATCCTGAATCTTCTCTTGTGTTCTTTAGGTGATACCATTCCCAGCAGGGTGTGATGTACAGGACAAGTGTGCATGCAGGGACCCTAAGGCAAAGGAGAATGCAAAGGGGAACAATCCAAATGCCCGAAGGCCTGGCTCAGCACGTCTGGAACGATCACAACCAAAGGCATACTGGAAAACATAAACACATTCCTCCCGTTGTCTTTACATTTACCATTGAACTGGATTGCGTTTCTCCACCAGGAACTGTTCAAATACGAACAAGTCAGCCCTATTTTCGTCAACAGAGAACTGGGAATCATGCATAATGATTTGAACGCCATAAGGAACAAAACCATAAAATCAAGTACGCGTTAAGCTGTGGTATGGCCAGAAGATGACAAAAGATTTAAAAAAAAGCCATAAATACATTTCTCAGCCAGCTAGACAGGACTTCTTAGATCTCCTTTTCTATTATCGATAGTTTGAATGGAAATGTGTAAGAATTTATGGTGGAAGGATGGCTGGCTGAGGGATTGAGAATGACGATGTATAGATTTGCAGTCCTTGCAGGCTCTAGTGTTCCTTTATCCATCAAAACCTCAAGCTGTGCACTTTTCCTGTTTGATGGCCCGTTAGAACGAGATCTAACCGCCTCATAACAGATGTTTTAAGATTTCTCCAAATGCCACCAAAACCCAACACTAGTTGTTTGAGCGTAACTGTTGCTGCTATTCTTGCTGCTATATCCCATACAGCTATTATTTTTTTTTTCCTTACTGTGTCAGGTCAAGCGGAAATCAACCCAAACAACCAGCCTGCCTTAAATCTTGTCTTCGGCCTGCCTGGTACACCTTCAGGCTTCACCCCTTAGAAACAAATGAAAGGGACCAACGTAGAACCTCTCGGTATGGGTTTGTACCTCAAGCCTAGCCTGGACCCTGGAGAGATGAAAAGACGTGCAAGGTTAGAGAAGAGGGCAGAGCAGAGTAGACTGCGTTGACTATTCTCCTAGCAGCTGCTCCTTACCGATCTGTAACACCTGACAGCATCGGACTTCGTGTTTCCACCCATGTCAGAAATGTCCTGCGCATGAATGGAAAAACACTGCTCTTTTTTTTATTTCCCTTCATATTTTCCATGCTACTTTTGTAGAGTTCACCCTAGGTGACATTTTGCTTGTTGACACTGTCATAAAATACATATCGTGTATAGTGGAGGCTCAGAACTCCGGAATACACCAACGAAGGGTGAGGCTGAAAGGAGAATATTTTTGTGCAGTAGTATGTACTTGGTTGTGTAGTAGCTCGAGCGGTATTTTCATATTACTACAGGGCCAGTCTTGCCTAGCAATACTTACTGTATATACTACTGAGCAGTGTCGATTGGGGTACATATGCAACATCATGCTTTTTGGTTTTCCAAGTGGGACCCTCCATTCCTCTGTTGCTGCTGAGGGAATAAAAAAAAGTGTTTGATAAGGCCACTCCGAGGCACTTCAGTGTGTGCAGAGATCTTGTGATAACCGATAGTGAATTGTCCCAATGAAAGGTCTGTGTAAGATGGCAGCTTTTTTTTTTTACCTCCTCAATCCCTAAAGGATTAAACCTAACTCCAGCCAAAATTTTTGATTTTCCAGTTATGGATAGACCTGGGGAAAAAATACATGCATCCGTATGGCTGCGTTATATCGATGATATTTTTATTGTCTGGATGGGCACTGACCAACGGCTGCATAAAGTGGAACTTTTCTTAGGTTCTCACCCCACTCCCCCACCCACATGTTAAAAAAATCCAAAATCCTCTCCATGTTCCAGCACAATCCCTGGCTTCCTTCTTTCTCTTCCTCATGTCATTCTGCCCATTTCCTATGAGCCCAGCCTGGCATTTACATGCCGCCCCCCTCCACAGGGCGTGTCAGGGCACAGGTTGGGCTCACAGGTGGTCAAGAATGTCCTGGGAGGAAGCCTGGCTCCCACAGCACTGGAGAAGGTAGAGGAAGTCCCGGGGATGTCATCAGGCCAGTTAAAACAGGGGTCTCCAAAGTTTTCAGTTCAAGGGGTCATATTGTATATTTTACAAATATTCACGGGTCGAAAAAAAAGTGTGTATGTTAATGAAAAACTTCAGTAAACAAAGTAAAGAACATCCAAATATATTTGAGTCCCCCTTCACTTTAGGGTCCCCATCAACATCTACCCTTATATCAAAGTCCCCATCAAACCCCCTCCCCCTTACATCAGAGGCCACATCAGATTCCCCCCTTACTTCAGAGTCTCCTCTTACATCAAAACCTCAATCAGACACCCTTACATCAGAGTCTCCTCAAATCCCCCCTTATATCAGAGGCCACATCAGATTTCCCACTTACATCAGAGTTTCCCCTTACATCAAAGCCTCAATCAGACCCCCCTACATCAGAGTTCCCTCAATCCCCCCTTACTTAAGAGACCCCCTTACATCAGAATCCCCTCAAATCCCCCCTTACTTAAGAGACCCCCCTTACATCAGAGTCCCCCTCAGGTCCCCTTACCTCATATTCCCCATCAAAACCCATCTTACCACAGTCCCCTTAAATCAGGGTTCCTCTTACATCAAAGTCCACATCAGGCCCCCCTAAATCAGAGTCCCCTCAAAGTCCTTCTTACTTCAGAGACCCCTTTACATGAGAGTCCCCATCAGTGTCTGGATTTGGAGACCCCTGAGCTAGAAAATTGAAGTTAAAATATTTTTTTTAATTATTCACATTTTTTTAATTACATTTTTTAAAATGTGTATATTTTTTTTAAATTTCATTTATAAGATCTTTGGAGTGCTTAGGAGATGGTGGTGGGGCCAAAAAGAGTTCTGCTTTAAGCATGTATTGGAGTCCTTGAGATTCACGTCCTGTTCCTGCGGAAGCCTGTGACAGAAGGGTAGGAAATAGGGGGAACGTTTGTCCCCAGGACAAGGAAATTAGGTCCTTCTAACCAGATCTGGAAGTGTTTTGTTGCAGTGTGTGTTTCAGCTAGAGAGATTTCATATCACTTCCTTAAGAGATTTCCCATTGCTTCCTGGAGACATTTCCCATCACTTCCTGTCATGTCAGGAAATGGGGAGGAATCTCTCCAATGGGGTACCAATCTGGAGGACCTATCTTCACTTCCTAGAGAGTTGTCCCATCACTTCCTGTCATGTCAGGAAATGGGTAGGAATCTCTCCAATGGGGTACCAGTCTGGAGGGCCTACTATCACTTCCTAGAGAGTTGTCCCATCACTTCCTGTCATGTTAGGAAATGGGTAGAAATCTCTCCAATGGGGTACCAGTCTGGAGGACCTACCATCACTTCCTAGAAAGTTGTCCCATCACTTCCTGTCATGTCAGTAAATGGGTAGGAATCTCTCCAATGGGGTACCAATCTGGAGGACCTACCATCACTTCCTAGAGAGTTGCCCCATCACTTCCTGTCATGTCAGGCAATGGGCAGGAATCTCTCCAATGGGGTACCAGTCTGGAGGACCTACCATCACTTCCTAGAGAGTTGTCCCATCACTTCCTGTCATGTCAGGCAATGGGCAGGAATCTCTCCAATGGGGTACCAGTCTGGAGGACCTACCATCACTTCCTAGAGAGTTGTCCCATCACTTCCTGTCATGTCAGGAAATGGGTAGAAATCTCTCCAATGGGGGGTACCAGTCTGGAGGACCTACCATCACGTCCTAGAGAGTTGTCCCATCACTTCCTGTCATGTCAGGAAATGGGTAGAAATCTCTCCAATGGGGGGTACCAGTCTGGAGGACCTACCATCACGTCCTAGAGAGTTGTCCCATCACTTCCTGTCATGTTAGGAAATGGGGAGGAATCTCTCCAATGGGGTACCAGTCTGAAGGACCTACCCCACTCTGTCCAAAACTAAGAAAAGTTTGGCCTGGAGTTAGGCTTTAAGGGCATTCCCTGGGGGTGTTTTCAAAGCAGGTTCCAGCTACCTCCCTTCTGGTTTTCACTTTCACTGGCTTGAAAATTGTCAGTTTGTTTTAGTTCTTTTTCCTGTGTTAAAAAACAAAAAGAAAAAAAATCAAAAAAAGCTCAAAAAAACTTTGTTGAGACTGAGATGAGTGACATTTTATGAAACTGTCCAAAATATAAAAAAAAAATGTATGTTTTTAAAGGGACATAATGTACTTAGTTGTAGGCAGAGAGCTACATCCACACTGCCCAAGTGTAGATGGCTTACAGCATGTTTATTATTCTATTGCATTCCCAGTGTGTGAGATTGAAGCCCAACTCAACGTTCAGTTTAAATCCACAAAATGCATTCCAGGTACGTCAAACAGAAAGTGTGCAAGTTTTTACCTTGGTTTTCTTGAGAAAGAAGCCACAGCCTGAGTAGAAAAGCCTGTCCCCTGCCAGCAAACTGCTGAGAAGGACCATTGCTCTCTGTGTCGAAGCAGTGGTCTCTCTACAAAGGTCAGACATGCCCCCCTGCTCAGAGTTAGAGCTCACCAAACAACAAAGCTTGCTATCTGGAAGCAGTAGTTTCTCTACAAAGGTTGGACATGCCCCTGCTCAGAGTTAGAGCTCACTAATTAGCAAAGCTTTCTGTCTGGAAGCAGAGATTTCTCTGCAAAGGTCAGACACGCCCCCCTGCTCAGAGCTAGAGCTCACCAATTAGCAAAGCTTCCTGTATGGAAGCAGTGGTTTCTCTGCAAAGGTCAGACACACCCCCTGCTCAGAGCTAGAGCTCACCAATCAGCAAAGCTTTCTGTCTAGAAGCAGAGGTTTCTCTGCAAAGGTCAGACACGCCCCTGCTCAGAGATAGAGCTCACCAATCAGCAAAGCTTTCTGTCTAGAAGCAGAGGTTTCTCTGCAAAGGTCAGACACACCCCCTGCTCAGAGCTAGAGCTCACCAATCAGCAAAGCTTTCTGTCTAGAAGCAGAGGTTTCTCTGCAAAGGTCAGACACGCCCCCTGCTGAGAGCCAGAGCTTGCTTTGCAAAAGTAGTGGTCTTTCTGCAGAGGTCAGACACACCCATGCTTAGAGCTTAAGTTCTCCAATCAGCAAAGCTTTCTGTCTGGAAGCCGTGGTTTCTCTGCAAAGGTCAGACACACCCCTGCTCAGAGCTAGAGCTCACCAATCAGCAAAGCTTGCTATCTGGAAGCAGTGGTTTCTCTACAAAGGACAGACACACCCCCTGCTCGGAGCTAGAGCTCACCAACCAGCAAAGCTTTCTGTCTAGAAGCAGAGGTTTCTCTGAAAAGGTCAGACACTCCCCCTGCTGAGAGCCAGAGCTTGCTTTGGGGAATCAGTGGTCTTTCTGCAGAGGTCAGACACACCCATGCTTAGAGCTAAAGTTCTCCAATCAGCAAAGCTTTCTGTCTGGAAGCAGAGGTTTCTCTGCAAATGTCACACATGCCCCCTGCCCAGAGATATAACTCACCAATCAGCAAAGCTTGCTGTCTGGAAGCAGTGGTTTCTCTGCAAAGGTCAGACACACCCCCTGCTCAGAGCTTGAGCTCACCAATCAGAAAAGCTTGCTATCTGGAAGCAGTGGTTTCTTTACAAAGGTTGGACATGCCCCTGCTCAGAGTTAGAGCTCACCAATCAGCAAAGCTTGCTATCTGGAAGCAGTGGTTTCTCTGCAAAGGTCAGACACACCCCCTGCTCAGAGCTTGAGCTCACCAATTAGCAAAGCTTTCTGTCTGGAAGCAGTGCTTGCTGTGCAGACGCAAAGGTCTTTCTGCAGAGGTCAGACACACCCATGCTTAGAGCTAGAGCTCTCCAATCAACAAAGATCCCACCTTCCTACCGTTTGGAGAGCTCTAGCTCTGATTCAACAAGGGGGCATGGTGGACCTCTGCAGAGCAACGATCCTTCTCCAGAGCATGCTGGCAGGGGGACAGGCTTTTCTACTCAGGATGTGGCTGCTTTCTAAAGAAAGCCAACTGTAGGGCTTTGCACACACATTTGTCACCAGGAACCCTGGAACGTTTAGCTGATTTAAATATGAAAGTTTGATCGGGCTTTAGTTTTCAGTGACAGAATATTAACGTGTGTTTTGTGCTTTCTATGTTACGAAAAACAAAAAAAAAGAAGAAAATTATTTAAAACAACAAACCGATTGCAAACAGTATTTCACTGAGCTCTAGTTACTGCACCGGATCCTTACCACGGCCCGATCTCACCGTAGCAGGAAGCTGCTAATAGACAATAATGCAAACATGATATTTGGCTTAATTCTATTGAATGCCAAAAGACACGAAACCAACTACTGCTCTCATAGACTATGTTTTATCTATGTTGATCACACGCTTATAGACGTTTGATGTGGTTGTTTTCTTTTTTTACAAACCAAATGAGTGATATCGCTCAAAAAAACATGAGTGGAATTATAAGGGTGAGCACACAGACCGGGTAGTTTTCTGGACTAATGTATATAGAGCTGGGGGAAGGCATTGGCTTCTGAGGGGCTTATCAAAGAAAATTTGTCATGGAAGAGAATGGATAGAACAGACTTTCTCAAACATTTTACCCAGGAGGAACCCTAGAAATAATTTTCAGGTCTTAGGGAACCCCTGGTAAGATGAGTCTATCGAGGGTCATTGGTTAAATGCCCCTTACATTGGTGGTGGTAAGTGGGGAGAATTGCCCTACTTACAGGGGTGGCCAGAATGATGCCTTTGCAGTCTCTGCCAAGTGTTGTTGGATCAGGAACTATGCAGTTACCATTAGATGGGAGGTCATTTGGTGACAGCTCAAGGAACCTTTATCCACCCATTGGACTTGGAACTATGCAGGTACCATTAGATGGGAGGTCATTTGGTTACAGCTCAAGGAACCTTTATCCACACGTTGGACTTGGAACTATGCAGGCATCATCAGATGGGAGGTCATTTGGTCACAGCTCAAGGAACCCTTATCCACACGTCGGACTTAGAACTATTCAGGCACCTTCAGATGGGAGGTCATTTGGTCACAGCTCAAGGAACCTTTATCCACCCATTGGACTTGGAACTATGCAGGCACCATCCGATGGGAGGTCATTTGGTCACAGCTCAAGGAACCTTTATCCACCCATTGGACTTGGAACTATGCAGGCATCATCCGATGGGAGGTCATTTGGTCACAGCTCAAGGAACCTTTATCCACCCGTTGGACTTGGAACTATGCAGGCATCATCAGATGGGAGGTCATTTGGTCACAGCTCAAGGAGCCCTTATCCACACGTTGGACTTGGAACTATTCAGGCACCATCAGATGGAAGGTCATTTGGTCACAGCTCAAGGAACCCTTATCCACCCGTTGGACTTGGAACTATGCAGGCATCATCAGATGGGAGGTCATTTGGTCACAGCTCAAGGAACCCTTATCCACCCATTGGACTTGGAACTATGCAGGCACCATCCGATGGGAGGTCATTTGGTCACAGCTCAAGGAACCTTTATCCACCCGTTGGACTTGGAACTATGCAGGCATCATCAGATGGGAGGTCATTTGGTCACAGCTCAAGGAACCCTTATCCACACGTTGGACTTGGAACTATTCAGGCACCATCAGATGGAAGGTCATTTGGTCACAGCTCAAGGAACCCTTATCCACCCGTTGGACTTGGAACTATGCAGGCATCATCAGATGGGAGGTCATTTGGTCACAGCTCAAGGAACCCTTATCCACCCATTGGACTTGGAACTATGCAGGCACCATCCGATGGGAGGTCATTTGGTCACAGCTCAAGGAACCTTTATCCACCCGTTGGACTTGGAACTATGCAGGCATCATCAGATGGGAGGTCATTTGGTCACAGCTCAAGGAACCCTTATCCACACGTTGGACTTGGAACTATTCAGGCACCATCCGATGGGAGGTCATTTGGTCACAGCTCAAGGAACCCTTATCCACCCGTTGGACTTGGAACTATGCAGGCATCATCAGATGGGAGGTCAGTTAGCCACAGCTCAAGGAAAACCTAGCCACCCCAGGAGGAACCCTATGGTTGCACGGAATCCTGGCTGAGAATGGCTAGTACAGAGAGAAGAAGGTATTGGAGAAGAGGAATATATAGCAAGAAGAATGTATAAAGAGAAGGACATAAAGGCTACTTTTGGAAATGATAATCGCTTGTCAGGCAAATCGCCGCACTGATTATGCAGAGGAGCAACCATTTTTCCTTTTATTTTTTCCACTTATCAGATATTATTGCTGAACTCCGGCCTACTGGCTACACACACAGGAAATACATACAAAGGAGCTTTTTAGTTATGAGATTTAAAGAACCCAAGGTGGATGACACCACTTACAGTTAAGGGGCTTTACAGTGGTGTCCTCCCTACACCCTCACCTTTTCGAATAGATGAGTGCTTCCAAACCTCAGTCCTCAAGTACCTCAAATAGGTCATGTTTTCAGGATTCCACAGTTTCCTTCCACCTCAGCCTTGGAGGAGTCTCTCTTCAGCAGGTCCCCCCACCAAGTTCTCGGTCAGCTTTAGTTGGTTATGAGGGTCACGCTGGGACTCTTGGCTTGGTGGACCTGAGTTTGGCTTGCCCCTGCCAGGAGTCTTGCGCCTCGGGGGGTGAGGGAGGGTTCCTTCCTCTTCAGGAGGGGCCCAAAGACACACACACAGAAAGAAAATGCTCTAGGGTATGTGTCAAAGCACTTTTTTAGTTCAATTTGGTGTTTTGGGCTCGAAGTAAAAAAGAACAAACAGAGGGCGCCTATTGTATTAGCATATGACCCCATTTGTTAGACAATAAAATAGGCAATATACTCACAAACCCCGTAAGCAAAAGGCTAATCAATACAAAGAAGTGTTGAAGAAGAGGGTACCCCCCTCGAAATACATCAACGTCTGCAGGCCTGTGCAGCATCCTCACGATGTATCAAGAGGCATGCGTGGTTCTTCTTTTGACTATTTGTGAGTCGCCTTCTGCTTATGGTGTTTGTGAGCATATCACCTATTTTAATCTTTAATACATGGTGTCATTCGAGGCCGGTGTGCCCTCTGTTCTTTTATTCCTAGCATCTATGGACCGTCCCCGTCTGAGAAGGGCAGCATGGGGTAGTGAATATCTGTAATTTGAAGCTGTCTGGATGGACCCAGCTTGGAGTAAGGAGTGTCCATCAAACAGAAGATCGTACATTGCTTTGTTTTGAGGCTTATCTCTTGCCCTGAACGCCTCCCGAAAAATGGCAGGACACTTCCAGAGATGTGTTGCCTTGTAGCTACCTATCTACAGTGTGGGGTCATCTAAGGCACTGCTGACTCTGACTGATTTGGTGACATTACTACTGTGCTGCTCACTGTTCTCCTTGCTGGAGATGAAGCTATACCTGAGGACCTGTAGTGAAAGGATCTCCCTGCATCAAGTCTGTGGATCTGTGTCTCCACCTCATCTGCTACTTCTTGATCACACCAGTCATCAGATTACGGGTCATCAGGGAAGCATATCTGACACGAGGAGCAAAGCCCTGCCTCTACCAAGATGGCCGCACACAGAGACTCCATGTGGAACAAGGCATGTCAGTAATGGGGGAAAGATCAGTTGCATGGAAATCACAAGAAATGCTACTGGTGATGGCATCGTTGGAAGAGTTCACCTTACCTCTTGTTCTGAAGAACATCTCAAAATTTTGAATTACCCTTCCTTTTTTTTTTCTCGGTGACAATGGTCAACCAGAGGGGTTATTAAGGTCACATAAAGGTGTGACTCTCCATCCGTGGGACACAGTATGCTACCGGTGATGGCATCATTGGAAGAGTTTGCCTTACCTCCTATTCTGGGGACATCTCTAAATTTTGAATTACCCTTCCTTTTTTTTTTCTCGGTGACAATGGTCACCAGAGGGGTTATTAAGGTCACATAAAGGGGTGACTCTCCCCCAGTTGGACACAGTATGCTACTGGTGATGGCATCATTGGAAGAGTTCACCTTACCTCTTATTCTGGGGACATCTCTAAATTTTGAATTACCCTTCCTTTTTTTTTCTCGGTGACAATGGTCACATAAAGGTCACATAAAGGAGTGACTCTCCACCAGTGGGATACAGTATGCTACTGGTGATGGCATCATTGGAAGAGTTTGTCTTACCTCCTATTCTGGGGACATCTCTAAATTTTGAATTACCCTTCCTTTTTTTTTTTCTCGGTGACAATGGTCACCAGATAGGTTAATAAGGTCACATAAAGGGGTGACTCTCCCCCAGTGGGGCACGGTAAGAAATGAATACTTAACAGAGGGTCTAAACCTTCCCACTTTATCCAAAACTAATAAAAAAAATACAATAAAATAAAAAAATGTGGCTAGAGATACACTTTCTTGTCCTTAATCTTTTTAAATCCAACCCAAATCTAAAAAGAAAATAAATAAAATAATAATAATCCAATATTCCAAAACTAAAAAAACAAAAAAAAGTTGGTTGGAGATATACTTTCTTGTCCTTAATCTTTTTAAATCCAACCCAAAACTAAAAAGAAAATAAAATAATAATAATCCAATATTCCAAAACTAAAAAAACAAAAAAAAGTTGGTTGGAGATACACTTTATTGTATTTAGTCTTTTTCCATCAAATCCAAAACTAAAAAAAATAAAATAAATAATAATAATCCGATATTCCAAAGCTAGCAAAAAAAAAAAAAGTTGGCTAGTGATACACTTTATTGTATTTAGTCTTTTTCCATCAAATCCAAAATGAAAAATAAAATAAATAATAATAATCCGATATTCAAACGCTAGCAAAAAAAAAAAGTTGGCTGGAGATACACTTTATTGTATTTAGTCTTTTTCCATCAAATCCAAAACTAAAAAAACTAAAATAAAATAAAAATAATAATCTGATATTCCAAAGCTAGCAAAAAAAAAGAAAAGTTGGCTAGTGATATTTTTGGATATAGTTGGATAGTGTATATTGAATTTAGTCTTTTTCCATCAAATCCAAAACTAAAAAAAAATAAAATAAAATAAATAATAATAATCCGATATTCCAAAGCTAGCAAAAAAAAAAGTTGGCTAGAGATACACTTTATTGTATTTAGTCTTTTTCCATCAAATCCAAAACTAAAAAAAATGAAATAAATAATAATAATCCGATATTCCAAAGCTAGCAAAAAAAAAAAAGAAGTTGGCTAGTGATACACTATATTGTATTTTGTCTTTTTCCATCAAATCCAAAACTAAAAATAAATAAATAAATAAATAAAATAAATAATAATAATCTGATATTCCAAAGCTAGCAAAAAAAAAAAATTGGCTAGAGATACACTTTATTGTATTTAGTCTTTTTCCATCATATCCAAAAGTGAAAAACAGTCTAGAGATAAATTTGATTGTCCTTAGTATTTCTAGGTTGAACGAAGTTGGGTGTCATTCAATCCAAAAGGACTGAATTAATATAGTGGCAAAAAAAAAAGATACTGTGGGAGACAGCACCAAAAAAAGATAAATATTTTCCGAAAAAAGAAAATCGACAATTTATTGTGCTTAGTCTTTTTCCATCCTATCAAAAAAAAAAAAAAAATGGCTGGAGATACAATTTTTTGTCCTTAGCCTTTTTCTATCCTATCCAAAAAAATAAATAAAATAAAAATAATGGCTAGAGATACAATTTTTTGTCCTTAGACTTTTTCCATCCTTTCCAAAAAAAAAAAAAAAAATGGCTAGAGATACAATTTTTTGTCCTTAGTCTTTTTCCATCATATCCAAAAAAAAAAAAAAAAATGTCTAGAGATACAATTTTTTGTCCTTAGTCTTTTTCCATCCTATCCAAAAAAAATTAAAAAAATAAAAAACGAATGGCTAGAGATACAATTTATTGTCCTTAGTCTTTTTCCATCCTATCCAAAAAAAAAAATGGCTAGAGATACAATTTTTTGTCCTTAGTCTTTTTCCATCATATCCAAAAAAAAAAAAAATGGCTAGAGATACAATTTTTTGTCCTTAGTCTTTTTCCATCCTATCCAAAAAAAATAAAAAAAATAAAAAACGAATGGCTAGAGATACAATTTATTGTCCTTAGTCTTTTTTCATCCTATCCAAAAAAAAAAAATGGCTAGAGATACAATTTTTTGTCCTTAGAATTTTTCTATCCTATCCAAAAAAAAAATAAAAAAATAAAAAACGAATGGCTAGAGATACAATTTATTGTCCTTAGTCTTTTTCCATCCTATCCAAAAAAAATAAAAAACGAATGGCTAGAGATACAATTTATTGTCCATAGTCTTTTTCCATCCTATCCAAAAAAAATAAAAAAAATAAAAAACGAATGGCTAGAGATACAATTTATTGTCCTTAGTCTTTTTTCATCCTATCCAAAAAAAAAAAATGGCTAGAGATACAATTTTTTGTCCTTAGAATTTTTCTATCCTATCCAAAAAAATAAATAAAATAAAAATAATGGCTAGAGACAAATTTTTTGTCCTTAGTCTTTTTACATCATATCCAAAAAAAAAAAATGGCTAGAGATACAATTTTTTGTCCTTAGTCTTTTTCCATCCTATCCAAAAAAAAATAAAAAAATAAAAAACGAATGGCTAGAGATACAATTTATTGTCCTTAGTCTTTTTCCATCCTATCCAAAAAATAAATAAATAAAAAAAATGGCTAGAGATACAATTTTTTGTCCTTAGTCTTTTTCCATCCTATCCAAAAAAAAAAAAAAAATGGCTAGAGATATATTGTAGTCTTTCTAGGTTGAACCAAGTTGGGTGTCATTTAATCCAAAAGACTGAATTAATCTGGTGGCAAAAAAAAAGATACTGTGGGGAACAGTACCAGAAAAAGGTAAGCATTAAACCAGAGAAAAAAATAAGAAAAAAAAAAAAAAAAACTTTGGCTTTAAAATTGGTATGATGTATTAAAAAAAAAAAAAAAAAAAAAAAAAAGCCTCTAACAAAAGAAAAGAAAGTCCAGTAATTTCCAAACCAGGTCTGTGTGCTCAACTCTAATTTACACCAGCAGGTAACGGGAACTGATATTTATTGCATAATTAATTAAAAAAAAATAAAAAAATATTCAATGACCCGCCTGTGTTAAAAAAAAATAAATAATAAAGTATATATAAATATATATATGTGCGCGTGTGCGTGAACATGTGTGTGTATGTCGCCAGGTGCACTGTTGTTTGCTTCTCTGTATATTTTACAAGCTACATCTGCATATACAAAACTGTGATCTCCTGAAAAAAAAAAATGTACTTATGAAATTGCTCTTCCTTATTTATGTATTGTAATGGAACTTTTATTTGTAATATGAAACCTGATACTTTTTATTGTTTTTTTTTTTTTTTTTTTTTTTTTTTTTTTTTTAATTTTTTTTTTTTTTTTTAATTTTTTTCAATCAAGAACAACCGAAAAAATGTTGACTTTTCTTACAAAACACAATACCATACCTACTGTAATTTTATTGTTCATATCTCGACTTCCTCTCTTCCTCACCTCATTTTTGTGCTGCTCTGTATTGTCATATGTAGAGTCATATTTTTTTTTTTTGAGAAAAAAAAAAAAAGTCTAATTTAAAAACCTCCAAGCAATATATAAAGATGTAAATAGTAGAGCTTATTTATTAAGAATGTCATACATTTAATTTATATCTACACAATGTTATTTTTAAGTTATTTTACTTTTCCTCAATACAGTTTTAACCATTATTTGTCATTATTTCACTTTTGTTTTTAATTTGTTACTCCTATATATTGGTCATGTTTCTGATGTTTGAAAAAAAAAAAAAAAATCACATTGTTGCATACATTATTTGGTAATATATATTATATTGTGACTTTGTATTGAATATTTTTTGAAGTATTTTAATGACCTCTTGTTTTGGCAGTGCAAATTTTATTTTATTTTTATTTTTTTGAAGAAGGTTATGGGTTCTGTTCTTATTTGATCATCTGTCAAGGATCCGTTGGCAGGTGAATGATTAAAGTGTTTCTGTGGCCAGGCTTTGGACATTCAGGTATTTATTGACAAGAAAAAAAAAAGCTTTAAAACAAATCCTCACTGATCTCTGTAGCTGCGGGCACTGTGGAGAAATTCATCCTCAAAATTCACAGCAGAAGCTCCGAAGTTAAGGTGGACCTTCACTAGACTGCCCCTCACTTCAAGATTTCTTGCCTAAGCAAGAATAACATCCCCCAGCTGGCTGTAGCCTCCTGGAATACTCTCATCATGCACCCAAGGAGGCTTCAGTGCAATCATGCGCATGCGCTCCAGCATGTTATCAGGGAGCTGCTTGTCTCTTCCTGTTTCTTGCAGCCGGCCCATGCATGCGCATCATCAGGGGGTAACCTGCAAGGACCAAAAACAATGATATTTGGCCACCTGATGTTATAAAAGGGGGAGATGGCGGTGCTGGTGTGCAGCAGCAGAGTAGTCGGCTGTAACAGAACATTGTTGGTTCTTTCTTTCAACAGTGACTGAGCTCAGCTCCCCCTCCGAGCAATGATTCATCAACTCCACCCACCCTGTTTCCCCCTTCCAGTAGTGATTTATCATCCCCCCCTTCCAGTAGTGACCCAGCAGCTCAGCTCACTCTGCTTTCCCCTTCCAGTAGTGACTCCTCAGCTCACTCCCAGCAATAACTCCTCATTCTCCCTTTTCCCCCCTTCCAGTATAGTGACTCAGCAGCTCAGCTCACTTTGTTCACCCTCCCAGCAGTGACTCATCATTCCCCCTTTTTCCCATTTCCAGCACTGACTCAGCAGCTCAGCTCACTCTGCCCCCCAGTGACTCATCATTGCCCCTTTTCCTCCCTTCCATTAGTGACTCAGCAGCTCTGCTCACTCTTCTCCCCCCTTCCAGTAGTGACTCCTCAGCCCACTCTGTTCACCCTCCCAGCAGCAGCTCATTATTCCCCCTTTTACCCCCTTCCAGTAGTGACTCCTAAGCTCCCTCTGTTTCCCCACCCAGCAGTGACTCATCATTCCCCCTTTTCCCCCCTCCAGTTGCGACTCAGCAGCTCAGCTCACTCGGCTTCCCCCCTTCCAGTAGTGACTCCTCAGCTCACTTTGTTCCCCCTCCCAGCAGCAACTCATTATTCCCCCTTTTCCCCCCTTCTAGTAGTGACTCAGAAGCTCCGCTCACTCTGCTTCCCCTTCCAGTAGTGACTTCTCAGCTCACTCTGTTCCTCCTCCCAGCAGTAACTCGTTATTCCCCCTTGTCTCCCCTTCCAGTAGTGACTCAGCAGCTCAGCTCACTCTGATTCCCCCTTCCAGTAGTGACTCCTCAGCTCACTCTGTTCCACCTCCCAGCAGCAACTCATTATTCCCCCTTTTCCCCCCTTCCAGTAGTGACTCAGAAGCTCCGCTCACTCTGCTTCCCCTTCCAGTAGTGACTCCTCAGCTCACTCTGTTCCCCCTCCCAGCAGTAACTCGTTATTCCCCCCCTTCCAGTAGTGACTCAGAAGCTCAGCTCACTCTGCTTCCCCCTTTCAGCACTAACTCATCGTTCCCCCTTTCCCACCCTTCCAGTAGTGACTCAGCAGCTCAGCTCACTCTGCTTCCCCCTTCCAGTAGTGACTCCTCAGCTCCCTCTGTTCCCCCCTTTCAATAGTGACTCAGCAGCTCAGCTCACTCTCCTCCCCCCTTCCAGTGGTGACTCATCTTTCCCCCTTTTCCCCCCTTCCAGTAGTGACTCAGAAGCTCAGTTCACTCTGCTCCCCCCTTCCAAAAGTGACTCCTCAGCTCACTCTGCTCCCCCCTTCCAGCAGTGACTCATCATTCCCCCTTGTCCTCCCTTCCAGTAGTGACTCAGCAGCTCAGCTCGCTCTGCTCCCCCTTCCAGCAGTGACTCAGCAGCCTTCTAATCTAAACACAGAACAGGAGCTCTGGGATGGGGGAGTTGAGCTGCTGAGTAAACATCTTCAACCGACTTCCTCTGCTGTCAACTTTGAGGATGAATTACTCCACAGCCCCTCCAGCTATAGAGGTCAGTGAGGTCTCGTTCTAAAGCTCATTTGCTGCTTGTTCACAAATATGCAAATATGTGAATGTCCATAGTCCGGCCACAGGTTCACTTTAAGACAATCGCATAACAGCTGCTTTTCTCCTAGGTGTCTGTTCATATACAGTACGGCGGCGGCCATGTTTGATTCAGGTCATTACAGTATTTACATGCAATGCTGATTTGTTCTAAAAGGGACACTACCACCAAAAGTAATATAAATAAAGTTATCTTTATTATTGCTATATCTATCATTTTAGAGGATATTTTTACTTAGATGAGGAAAAAAAAAAACATTTTGCAACCCTGACTGTAACAAATATACTATATTACCAAAAGTATTGGGACGCCTGCCTTTACACACACATGAAGTTTATTGGCATCCCAGTCTTAGTCCGTAGGGTTCAATATTGAGTTGGCCCACCCTTTGCAGCTATAACAGCTTCAACTCTTCTGGGAAGGCCGTCCACAAGGTTTAGGAGTGTCTATGGGAATGTTTCACCATTCTTCCAGAAGCGCATTTGTGAGGTCAGGCACGAGAAGGCATGGCTCTCAGTCTCTGCTCTAATTCATTCCAAAGGTGTTCTATCAGGGTGAGGTCAGGACTCTGTGCAGTCCAGTCAAGTTCCTCCACCCCAAACTCACTCATCCATGTCTTTATGGACCTTGCTTTGTGCACTGGTCCAAATCATTTGGTGGAGGAGGGGATTATGGTGTGGGGTTGTTTTTCGGCCCCTTAGTTCCAGTGAAGGGAACTCTTAAGGCGTCAGCATACCAAGACATTTTGGAAATTTCATGCTCCCAACTTTGTGGGAACAGTTTGGGGATGGCCCCTTCCTGTTCCATCATGACTGCACACCAGTGCACAAAGCAAGGTCCATAAAGATATGGATGAGCGAGTTTGGAGTGGAGGAACTTGACTGGCCTGCACAGAGTCCTGACTTCAACCCAATAGAACACCATATATTTTTTGGCCTTCAAATATTTGTAAAATGTAACCACTTGCCGACCTCAATACATATATACACTATATTACCAAAAGTATTGGGACACCGGCCTTTAC
Organism: Pelophylax lessonae; assembly: GCF_965119305.1. NCBI lineage: Eukaryota > Metazoa > Chordata > Amphibia > Anura > Ranidae > Pelophylax > Pelophylax lessonae. The sequence continues at coordinate 290,346,895 of NC_138774.1, forward strand.
ACACATGAACTTTAATGTCATCCCAGTCTTAGTCCGTAGGGTTCAATATTGGGTTGGCCCACCCTTTGCAGCTATAACAGCTTCAACTCTTCTGGGAAGGCCGTCCACAAGGTTTAGGAGTGTCTATGGGAATGTTTGACCATTCTTCCAGAAGCACATGTGTGAGGTCAGGCACTGATGTTGGAGAAAAGTCCTGGCTCACAGTCTGGGCTCTAATTCATCCCAAAGGTGTTCTATTGGGTTGAGGTGCAGGCCAGTAAAGTTCCTACACCCCAAGCTCGCTCATCCATGTCTTTATTGACCCCGCTTTGTGCACTGGTTGGAATAATTTGGTGTGGGGGGGGGGGTCAGGGCCGGCCTTTGGGGTGTGCGATCTGTGCGGCCGCACAGGGCGCCATGGGAAACAAGGGCACCGTGCGGCCATCACAGCTCGCAGAAGATCAGGCGATTCAGGCCGCAAAGCGGAAGGTAAGCGGCGACCGCGGCCTGGACAGGGTTAACACAGGCCGCAGCCGCCACTTACCTCCTGCTGTGCGGCTGTGCCTCGGTCACCTCACGGTCACCTACTGAGGCGAGCTGTGTATTACACACAGCTCAGCCTCCGATCCACGGTGACAGATCTCTCCTCCCTGCAGGACGCCAGAGGAGAGATCGTCAGCTCCTCCTCGCCGCGCCCCTTCTCCTCCTCCTCCCGCCCCACGGGAGTGTGGGCAGGAAGTTTAAAGAAAAAAAAAGCTGCAGTGTGCATGTGCAGACAGTGTGAGGTAAGTGAGGTCTTCTTAAAAAAAAATGTAAGGGGGGGTCTCTGTGTGAGGGGGGCTTTGTAAGGGGGCTTTGTGTGGGGGGTCTGTGATGTAAGGGGGCTCTCTGATGTGGGGGGGGCTCTGATGTAAGGCGTCTGTGATGTAAGGGGGGCTCTCTGATGTAAGGGGGTCTCTGATGTGGGGGGTCTCTGATGAAAGGGGGGCTTTGTGTGGGGGGTCTCTGATGTAAGGGGGGCTTTGTGTGTGTGTAGGGGGTCTCTGATGTTTGGGGGCTTTGTGTGGGGGGTCTCTGATGTTAGGGGGGCTTTGTGTAGGGGTCTCTGATGTTTGGGGGCTTTGTGTGGGGGGTCTCTGATGTTAGGGGGGCTTTGTGTAGGGGTCTCTGATGTTAGGGGGGCTTTGTGTGGGGGGTCTCTGATGTGAGGGGGGCTCTGTGTGTGGGGGTCTCTGATGTTAGGGGGGCTTTGTGTAGGGGTCTCTGATGTTAGGGGGGCTTTGTGTGGGGGGTCTCTGATGTGAGGGGGGCTCTGTGCGGGGGTCTCTGATGTAAGGGGGGCTTTGTGTGGGGGGTCGCTGATGTGAGGGGGGCTTTGTGTGGGGGGGTCTCTAATGTGAGGGGGGCTTTGTGTGTGGGGTCTCTGATGTAAGGGGGGCTTTGTGTGGGGGGTCTCTGATGTGAGGGGGGCTTTGTGTGGGGGGTCTCTGATGTGAGGGGGGCTTTGTGTGGGGGTCTCTGATGTGTGGGGTCTCTGATGTGAGGGGAGCTTTGTGTGTGGGGTCTCTGATGTGAGGGGAGCTTTGTGTGGGGGTCTCTGATGTGAGCAGGGCTTTGTGTGGGGGTCTCTGATGTGAGGGGGGCTGTGTGGGGGGGCTCTCTGATGATGTAAGGGGGCTCTAAATTAAGGGGGGCTTTATGTGGGGGGTCTCTGATGTAAAGGGGGCTCTGTGTGGGGGTCTCTGATGTAAGGGGGGCTCTGTGTGGGGGTCTCTGATGTAAGGGGGGGCTAAGTTATTAGTGATCATAAAAAAGAAAAGTCAAATAAAGTGCAAAAAATGTGCAAGAAAATGCGCGCGGGGGGGCGCCACAGGATTAGCTCGCACAGGGCGCCTGAACACCTAAGGCCGGCCCTGGGGGGGGGTGATCATAGTGTGGGGTTGTTTTTCAGGGATTGGACTTGGCCCCTTAATTCCAGTGAAGGGAACTCTTAAGGCGTCAGCATACCAAGACATTTTGGACAATTTCATGCTCCCAACTTTGTGGGAGGAGTTTGGGGATGGCCCCTTCCTGTTCCAACATGACTGCGCACCAGTGCACAAAGCAAGGTCCATAAAGACATGAATGAGTGAGTTTGGGGTGGAGGAACTTGACTGTCCTGACCTCAACCCGATAGAACATCATATTTTTTTGGCCTTCAGATATTTGTAAAATTTAAACACTTGCCGACCGCAATACATATATACACTATATTACCAAGAGTATTGGGACATATTTGTGGGGTATAACCCTCGTGCCAATGGATATGAGGCCTAGATATTTGTAAATGCTTTGATCTAAGTTAGGTGAATATGCAGCAGGTGAAGGGTGAGAAAATGTTTATTTATCAATTCTGATTTACATGTGCACAGATAGCACTATTCACTTATTTTTGGATCTCAAACACTAAGGCAAGCACTGAGGTTGGCTTCTATATTTCAAGGCCATTTCATTCAAAAAGTATTGGGACGCCTGCCTTTACACGCACATGAACTTTAATGGCATCCCAGTCTTAGTCCGTAGGGTTCAATATTGAGTTGGCCGACCCTTTGCAGCTATAACAGCTTCAACTCTTCTGGGAAGGCCGTCCACAAGGTTTAGGAGTGTCTATGGGAATGTTTCACCATTCTTCCAGAAACGCATTTGTAAGGTCAGGCACTAGTCTTGGAAGAAGGCCTGTCTCGCAGTCTCCGCTCTATTTCATCCCAAAGGTGTATCAGGTTGAGGTCAGGACTCTGTGCGGGCCAGTCATGTTTCTGCACCCCAAGCTCACTCATCCATGTCTTTATGGACCTTGCTTTGTGCACTGGTGGGCAGTCATGTTGGAACTGGAAGGGGCCATCCCCAAACTGTTCCCACAAAGTTGCATGAAGGAATGAAAGCATGAAATTGTCCAAAACGTCTTGGTATGTTGACGCCTTAAGAGTTGCCTTCACTGGAACAGCCAAGCCCAACCCCTGAAAAACAACCCCACACCATGACCCCCCCACCAAATGATTCTATCACGTACCTGGAGATGAGCCTGACACTGTGAGGAAGGCCTCCCTTGCGCCTCCGACTCGGGACCCCTGATAGTGCAGACAGGGAGCACCGGAGTGTAGAGTAGCACGAGCGCCTGGAGACTTGCTTGAAGCGGACGATGGCCACTGGTGAAAGTCACCAGAGAAGTCCGATGAGCAGGGTGTTGAGCAGGCAGCAGGTGCTGGAAGCAGGGGTTCCTGGGTAACGGGAGGAGCCTCCTGGGCAGGATGGACGGATCTGGGAATGACAGAAGCGTGGTAAGACAAGCCGGGTCAGGAGCCAATCGGTAACGTAGAAGCCAGTAGGAGAAGACAGGAAGAGAGGTCACGGGACAAGCCAAGGTCGGTGCAGGAGGAGAGCAGAGAATCGTCAGGACAAGCTAGGAACAAGATGCAGGTAAACAGGTAACTGGTATCCAAGGCTGAAGACAAAGCAGCACTAGAGCAGTGTAAGGGCTGGGTTTAAATAGTCCCTTTGGCGCCAATGTCTAACGCACGTTCGCGTGAATTTGCGCATGCGCATTGGCCATTGTCAGGTTTCTGACAGGAACCCGTCTTTGCACAGCAAACGTTCTTTTACAGATTCTGACCAGTGCACAAAGCAGGGTCCATAAAGACATGGATGAGCGAGTTTGGGGTGGAGGAACTTGACTGACCTGCACCTCAACTCGATAGAACACCTTTGGGATGAATTAGAGTGGAGACTGTGAGCCAGACCTTTTCTCCAACATCGGTGCCTGACCTCACAAATGCACTTCTGGAAGAATGGTCAAACATTCCCATAGACACTCTCCTAAACCTTGTGGACGGCCTTCCCAGAAGAGTTGAAGCTGTTATAGCTGCAAAGGGTGGACCAACTCAATATTGAACCCTACGGACTTATGCCTCGTACACACGCCGTCTTTTGTCCAAGTTGTGTTGTGTTGGTTGGAATGTGCCTAGACTGCACACGAATTTTCTCGGCCAACAAAAACCAACTTCAGAAGTGATGTCATGTGCTGGTTTACTTTCCGTGTGTTTTTTCTTCTCTGAGCATGCCCAGTCTTGCTCATCAGATTTTTGTCTGCCGAAATCTGTACTGACTGACGGAAAATCGGCCGTTGTGTTGATGGCCAACAAAAATTTTTATAGCCTGCACACCAGATTTTATTCGGCCAAAAATTCGGAGTCGGTTGTCGAAAGCATCATACTTACAAGCCGAAAATCGGCCGATCGGACGTTGGCCGAAAATTCCCGGCCAATAATCGATGCGTGTGTACGAGGCATTAGACTGGGATGCCATTAAAGTTCATGTGCGTGTAAAGGCATTCCAATATTTTGACAATATAGTGTGTGTGTTATTTATATATATATATATATATATATATATATATATATATATATAAATAATATGATGTGATGTGCACTTATGATTTATGGATGTACCCACACTGAAGTTCACCAATAAGTTCCTAGCAGCTGCATTTAATCGGTGATAACTTGGATAGGCTACTGTTGAATATAATTGTATTTAGAGCAAAGGTCGGCTTTTGTCTACATCACACAAGTAGCATTTTGCTAGTCAGTGCTTTCTGATCCAAGCTAAAAAGCTTTATAGAAGCTTACGTTTCCTCTGAAGAATGCATTCAGAAGATACTGATAGCTTGGTTTGCATACCGAGGACGAGGGACACCTTAGAGTTCCGACATATATATATATATATATATATATATATATATATATACAAAATACATACCATTTTTCCTATGGAAAACAAGCAAGGTTTCCTGAGAAAGATACACTTGAATGCATTACGATATGTGTTCCCCATAGTGGTCAATATTGACCCCCAGTGGTCAATAAAATATCCAATAAAATAGTTAATGGAATGGCTGGGGGTCAAAAGGGAGTCAGTAAATGTCTGAGGGTCAAAAGGTGAACAATAATTAATGAAAGATCAATTCATCTTTTTTTGAAGCCTCTGTAAAGCTTCACATCAGACCCTAGTCACGAAGGTGAGGTGGCTAGCTGCAGTATTACACAAGGTTGGATGATCAGCCACCAACTCGAGCTGCCTTGAGTTGTTTCTATCAGCTTTGTGTTTTTACTGCCCTTAGTGTGTTTTGCATTGTATGTCTCTGACCTTCCACTCTCCTCCTCCTGGGAAGGATATACATATGTGTTCACTTCCCATACTGAGTGTACTCCCCCACCTCAAACTATTCTGGAGAGCCAGTGAGTACATCCATTTCAAACCCTACTGGAGAGCCAGTGAGTACATCCATCTCCAACCCTACTGGAGAGCCAGTGAGTACACCCATCTCAAACTCTACTGGAGAGCCAGTGAGTACATCCATCTCCAACCCTACTGGAGAGCCAGTGAGTACACCCATCTCAAACTCTACTGGAGAGCCAGTGAGTACATCCATCTCCAACCCTACTGGAGAGCCAGTGAGTACACCCATCTCAAACCCTACTGGAGAGCCAGTGAGTACATCCATCTCCAACCCTACTGGAGAGCCAGTGAGTACATCCATCTCAAACTCTACTGGAGAGCCAGTGAGTACATCCATCTCAAACCTTACTGGAGAGCCAGTGAGTACATTCATCTCAAACCCTACTGGAGAGCCAGTGAGTACACCCATCTCAAACCCTACTGGAGAACCAGTGAGTACATCCATCTCAAACTCTACTGGAGAGCCAGTGAGTACATCCATCTCAAACCCTACTGGAGAGCCAGTGAGTACATCCATCTCAAACCCTACTGGAGAGCCAGTGAGTACATCCATCTCAAACTCTACTGGAGAGCCAGTGAGTACATCCATCTCAAACTCTACTGGAGAGCCAGTGAGTACATCCATCTCAAACCCTACTGGAGAGCCAGTGAGTACATCCATCTCAAACTCTACTGGAGAGCCAGTGAGTACATCCATCTCAAACCCTACTGGAGAGCCAGTGAGTACACCCACCTCAACATCTGTTAGAGTGAGTCAATGGGTACACAACCCCAAACTCAGTTAGAGAGTTAGTGATTACACCCACCTCAAACTTAGTTGGGGAATCCGTTAGTACACCCACCTCAAACTCTGTTAAAGAGTCAATGAGTACACCCACCCAAAACTCAGTTGGAGAGCCAGTGAGTACACCCATCCCAAACTAAGTTGGAGAGCCAGTGAGTACCCCCATCTCAAACTCTGCTGAAGAGCCTGCAAGTACATCCACCTCAAACTCTGTTGACAAGCCAGTGAGTACACCCACCTAAAACTTTGCTGGAGAATTAGTGAGTACACCCACCTCAAACTTCGTTGGAGAATCAGTGAGTACATCCACCTCAAACTCTGTTGACAAGACGGTGAGTTCACCCACCTCAAACTTAGTTGAAGCTGTGAGTACACCCACTCTAAACTCTGTTGACAAGCTAGTGAGTACACCCACCTCAAACTCTATTGGAAAGCCAATGAGTACACCCAGCTCAAATTCAGTTGAAGAGCCAGTGAGTACCCCCATCTCAATCTTTTCTGGAGAGCCAGTCAGTACACCCACCTCAAACTCTGTTGACAAGCCAATGAGTACACCCACCCCAAACTCAGTTTGAAAGCCAGTGAGTACACCCACCTCAAACATAATTGGAGAACCAGTGAGTACACCCACCTCAAGCTCTGTTGGAGAGCTAGGGAGTACACCCACCTCAACCTCTGTTGGAAAGCCAGTGAGTACACCCACCTCAACCTCTGTTGGAAAGCCAGTGAGTACACCCACCTCAACCTCTGTTGGAAAGCCAGTGAGTACACCCACCTCAACCTCTGTTGGAAAGCCAGTGAGTACACCCACTTCAAACTTAGTTGGAGAGCCAATGAATACACCCACCTCAAACACTATTGCAGAGCCAGTCAAGCTCTGTTAGAGAATCAATGAGTACAGCCACCCAAAACTCAGTTAAAAAGCCAGTGAGTACACCCAGCTCAAACTCTGTTGGGGAGCCTGAGACTAAATCCAGGTCAAACTCTGGTATAGATCCAGTGAGTACCCCTCAAACTCTGTTGAAGAGCCTGCAAGTACATTCACCTCAAACTCTGTTGACAAGCCAGTGAGTACACCTACCTCAAACTTAGTTGGAGTATCAGTGGGTACATCCACCTCAAACTCTGTTGACATGCCAGTGAGTACACCCACCTCAAACTTAGTTGGAGAATCAGTGAGTACACCCACTCTAAACTCTGTTGACAAGCTAGTGAGTACACCCACCTCAATCTCTATTGAAAAGCCAATGAGTACACCAAGCTCAATTTCAGTTGAAGAGCCAGTGAGTACCCCCATTTGAATCTCTGCTGGAGAGCCAGTGAGTACACTCACCTCAAACTCTGTTAGAGAGTCAATGAGTACACCCAGCTTAAACTTAAGCCCCGTACACACGTACCGATTGACGGCCGTAAATATTCGGCCGACGACCGATCGGCCGATTGTAGGCTTGTTATTTTCATTTTCGGCCGAACAGAATCTGTCGTGCATGCATTAAAATTTTTGGTGGCCAACACCAGAACGGCCGATTGTTCGCCAGTCAGTACAGATTTCGGCCGACAGACAGCCAATTAGCAAGACTGGGCATGCTCAGAAAAGAAAAAAGACAAGGAAAGTTAACCATCACATGACATCACTTCTGCAGTCGGCTGTTGTTGGCCGACAAAATTCGTGTGCAGTCTTTTGCAGTTTTCAACAGACACGACAGCCCTGGACAAAAGACGGCCGATCGGTACGTGTGTACGGGGCTTTAGTTGTTGAACCAGTGAGTACATCCACCTCAAACTGTGTTGGAAAACCAAGCCAATGAGCACATCCACCTCAAACTCTGCTGGAGAGCCAGTGAGTACACCCACCTCAAACTTAGCTGGATAATCAGTGAGTACACCCACCTCAACCTCTGTTGGAGAGCTAGTGAGTACACCCACCTCAACCACTTTTGGAAAGCCAGTGAGTACACCCACTTCAAACTTAGTTGGAGAAGCAGTGGGTACACCACCTCAAACACTATTGGAGAGCCAGTCAAACTCTGTTAGAGAATCAATGAGTACACCCACCCAATACTCAGTTGGAAACCAGTGAGTACACCCAGCTCAAACTCTATTGGGGAGCCTGAGACTAAATCCAGGTCAAACTCTGTTATAGATCCAGTGAGTATCACCACCTCAATCTCTGCTGGAGAGCCAGTGAGTACACTCACCTCAAACTCTGTTAGAGAGTCAATGAGTACGCCCAGCTCAAACTTAGTTGTTGAACCGGTGAGTACACCTACCTCAAACTTAGTTGGATAATCAGTGAGTACACCCACCTCAAACTTTTCTGGAGAGCCAAAGAGTACACCCACCTCAAACTTAGCTGGATAATCAGTGAGTACACCTACCTCAAACTTTTCTGGAGAGCCAAAGAGTACACCCACCTCAAACTTAGCTGGATAATCAGTGAGTACACCTACCTCAAACTTTTCTGGAGAGCCAATCAGTACACCCACCTCAAACTCTGTTGACAAGCCAATGAGTACACCCACCTCAAACATAGTTGGAGAACCAGTGAGTACACCCACCTCAACCACTTTTGGAAAGCCAGTGAGTACACCCACTTCAAACCTAGTTGGAGAAGCAGTGGGTACATCACCTCAAACACTATCGGAGATCCAGTCAAGCTCTGTTAGAGAATCAATGAGTACACCCACCCAATACTCAGTTGGAAACCAGTGAGTACACCCAGCTCAAACTCTGTTGGGGAGCCTGAGACTAAATCCAGGTCAAACTCTGTTATAGATCCAGTGAGTATCACCACCTCAAACTCTGCTGGAGAGCCAGTGAGTACACTCACCTCAAACTCTGTTAGAGAGTCAATGAGTACACCCACCTCAAACTTAGCTGGATAATCAGTGAGTACACCTACCTCAAACTTTTCTGGAGAGCGAAAGAGTACACCCACCTCAAACTTAGCTGGATAATCAGTGAGTACACCTACCTCAAACTTTTCTGGAGAGCCAATCAGTACACCCACCTCAAACTCTGTTGACAAGCCAATGAGTACACCCACCCCAAACATAGTTGGAGAACCAGTGAGTACACCCACCTCAACCCCTTTTGGAAAGCCAGTGAGTACACCCACTTCAAACCTAGTTGGAGAAGCAGTGGGTACATCACCTCAAACACTATCGGAGATCCAGTCAAGCTCTGTTAGAGAATCAATGAGTACACCCACCCAATACTCAGTTGGAAACCAGTGAGTACACCCAGCTCAAACTCTGTTGGGGAGCCTGAGATTAAATCCAGGTCAAACTCTGGTGGAGAGCCAGTGAGTACACCCACCTTAAACTCTATTGGAAAGCCAATCAGTACACCTACTTCAAACTCTGCTGGAGAACCAGTGAGTACATCCACCTTAGTTTGGGCTGGTGTATTAACTAGTTTTCCAGCAGAATTTGAGGTGGATGTACTCACTGGTTCCCCAGCAGAGTTTGAAGTAGGTGTACTGATTGGCTTTCCAATAGAGTTTGAGGTGGGTGTACTCACTGGCTTGTCAACCTAGTTTGGGCTGGTGTATTAACTAGTTCTCCAGCCTCAAACTCTGTTGGAAAGCCAGTGAGTACACCCACCTCAAACTCTATTGGAAAGCCAATCAGTACACCCACCTCAAACTCTGCTGGAGAACCAGTGAGTACATCCATCTTCAATTCTGCTGGAGAACTAGTGACTACATTAGCCCTAAATCTGTTGACGAGCCGATAAGTACACCCACCTCAAACTCTGTTAGAGAGTCAGTGAGTATGCCCAGCTCAAACTGGACGTCCTCCAGCCTGGAAATGAAGTGGCCTCTGTCAACCTTTCGGTCCAGAACAGGAGCCAGTACAGCTGTGCAAGACTGAAGGGAAGGCTGGAGGTCAGATTTAACAATACAACAAGATCTGTGAGGTGGTTGCAGGCCCTTCACATCAGATTATGGATAGGCCGGTCATAGAAAAACAGATAGCTTAGGCAGTGTGGGAAAAAAAAGAGCCGCTACCTTTTAACTCTTTCAAGTACTGAATGCCGCCATGAGCAGAAAATGAGGGCCACATGGAATACAAAGAGAAGCCCATTGAAGTCCCAACATCTGGAAACACTTCTCCGAGAGAATAACAAATGGAAGCCATGGTGTTGTAGGCTTCCCAGAGCCCAGTATTTGTTTTACGCTGTAATAAAGATTAGGGGGACTCAGCAACCGGCATGGAAGGTGGTTATCCAGCACTCAGTCCCCGTCTATGGGCGCCGTACAACATCACTCACTCTTTCCTGCAGACTTTGTAACTTTTAGTAATTTAAGAAGCAAAGGCGAAAGTCTCAAAGGACTCAAGGTAAACAGTTATGGGAAATTTGGAGTGGAAGAAAACGTCACAGCTGGTAACAATATATAATGTGAGGGTTACTAAACCTGTAATTCTGATAACTTAGGCAGGAAAATGTCTACCTTGTTCAATCCACTTATATTTGTCCATCCCTGGTTTCTCCCCACTCATCAACATGGTAATGACATTTTTAAATAAAACCTCTCTGTTTTCATAAAATACTTTGAGATTTTGAGTAACGTCCTCCAGCCAGGAAAGGAGGTGGGCTCTATCTGACTTGCTGCAGCTTTTAATGCACATTGTGAGAAGCTCACAGTGTTCAGCAAAATCAGAGTAAGTCATTTCAGTACAGAAGTGGAGCCTGCCGGCTGGTTCAGCACCCAGTTTGTAGATGTTACGTACCTGGTCGGTGAGCCTGACGTGTAGAGGAGGGCCTCTCGTACAACTCCGGCTCGTGGACCACTGATAGTGAGACAGCAGCCACAAGAGCATGGTGACGTAGGAGTGCCTATAATCAGCCCAGTCGTTTGCGTGGCCGCAGTGAACAGGCTGGTAGAAGGCAGCTGGAAGCAAGACTTGCTGGGCTGAAGTTGTAGCAGGCCGGATGAGCAGGGTGCAGGGTCAGACAAGCCGGGTCAGTAATGATCTGACAGGATGGACATAGACAATGGACAGCAGAATGGTTGGGTCACAAGCCAAGTCGGCACCAGGAGAGCAGTAAGGCAGGATCAGTAGGCAGAAGCAAAATCCAGAAGACGAGCCAGGGTCAGGGTATGAAGCAGACAAGCACAAGTTAGGGATAAGCCAGACCGAGATCAGAGGTCACACGGAGTCAGGAATAGTACACAGAAACTGCAGACCAAACAGCAATGAGTCCATGCCGGGAGTCAGTTTAAATAGCCAGCCTGGCGCCAACTAGTGACGGGCGCGCGCATTGATGCGCAAACGCGCATTCGCCAATGCGCGAATGCCTATGCGCGCTCTCTAAACCTTAAAAAAGAATGTCTGCTTGATCAGTTGCTGGTCTGCGCATGTGCGTATGCATGCGCCGAGGAACTCCATCTATCCTATGGACCAGACTTCTCTGACAGTAGAAAAATAAGTAGGTCGCACTCCACCATGGAATGAAGTTGCTTGAATTTGTTGAAATAGCATCAAGCCAAACATCCAGACAGAAACTGTTAACGCGTTTCACATGGGTCTCCGTTGTGAACAAGCACAGAGACCCATGTGAAACGCGTTAACAGTTTGTCTGTTTGGATATTTGGCTTGATGATTTTTCAAAATATTTAAGCAACTTCATTCCATGGTGGAGTGCGACCTACTTCTTTTTCTACAAACTTCTATATGGGGGTGAGCCGAGGTGAGCACCGAGCTGGATTGCAGAGCACAGCTCGTTGAGCCTAAGCGGTGTTGCTCTCTCTTTTGTATTACTTGGTTCAGCACCCAGGGCAAGGATAAGGAACCCCCCTCTCCCGCTCCCAATGCATATCACAGAATGGGGTGTACCGCCCTGTGCCATATCTGCACCTTGCTCTGGCTGCCATGGAGTGTGCACTGCACATGCATGGCCAATTTCTTGCTCTCTAGGAACTAGAACAGGGGCCTTCAAACTATGGCCCTCCAGTTGTTCAGGAACTACAATTTACATCATGCCTAGTCATGTCTGTGAATGTCAGAGTTTTACAATGCCTCTTGGGAGGTGTAGTTCCTCAACAGCTGGACGGCCGTAGTTTGAGGATCCCTGAACTAGAAGGCAGTTGCAAATGCTCATTGTGGGCATATAGGAGCACAGTGTGACAGCAGTAGCTGCCTGAGCAGCCAAATGATTTCTAGCCACTTATCTGGAGCTTGTGTGCCATTCTTCACTTTGGGCAGCTGTCCCTTCTGCCCACCCCTTGTTTCAGCCCTAGGAGCCTGTACAAGGGAAGGCCTAAAGTCAGATTTAAAGGATATCTCCACCCAAAAACAAACAAAATGGCATATGTCAGCTAACCAGTCCTTAGATGTGGTGGCAACATGCAGAAGCAGGATAGAGATAACAGAAGGTCAGAGTCCAGGCTGTAGTTGAGGCAGACAGCAGAAAATAAGGTAGTTGGTGTCCAGGCAGGTAGCAGGCATGAGTGTAGTCAGGGTGCAGGCAGAGATCGAGGCAAGTGGAAGGAATACCAGAAGTTGGAGTCCTGGCAGTGGTTGAGGCAGGTGGCAGGCAAAAGAGTAGTCAGAGTCCAGGCAGATGTTTAAGCAGACATCAGGCAAGAGGATAGTCAGAGTCCAGGCTGAGGTTGAGGGAGACAGCAGATAAAAGAGTAGTCAGAGTCCAGGCAGAAGTCAAGGCAGACACCAAGTAAGAGAGTAGTTGGAGTCCAGGCAGAGGCTGTGGAGACAGAATGTGAGATAAGAGAAGGTCAAAGTCTGAGCTGAGGTTGAGGCAGGCAGCAGGAAAGAGAATAGTCAGAGTCAAGACAGAGGTTGTGACAGGCAGCAGACAAAAGAGTAGTTATAGCCAAAGCAGAAGTCAAGGCAGACACAGGGTAAGAGAGTAGTTGGAGTCCAGGCAGTGGTTGAGGTAGTTGGCAGGCAAGAGGGTAGTTAGAGTCCAGGCAGAGGTTGAGGCAGGCAGCAGGCAAGATAGTAGTCAGAGTCCAGGCAGAGGTTGCAGCAAGCAGCAGGCAAGAGAGTAGTCAGAATCCAGGCAGAAGTCAAGGCAGACACTACATAAGAGGCTAGTTGGAGTCCAGGCAGAGGCCTGAGACCAGGGCCGGAGTGGGACTCATTTTCAGCCCTGGAGTTTCATGCCTCAGACCGGCCCACTTTAGTTCACGGCTCACTATATTAAAATAATGTAATTAAAACCTCTGAATATAAGTTTGCAATGGCGCACTGTTCTCTACAGCCTTGTAATTCATTCAGCGAGAGAGAGAAGGAGGAGTGAAAGAAAGAGGGAAGGAGAGAAGGAGAGAGAGAGAGAGAGAGATGAAGGAGAGAAGGAGAGAAGGAGAGAAGGAGAGAGAGAGAGAGAGAGAAGGTGGGGTGGAAAGAAAGAGGGAAGGACTGACCCCATCATTGACCCCCCTACACTGACACCCCCCTTCACTGAACCCTTACACTGACCCCCCTACATTGACCCTTTCACTAACACCTACACTGACCCCCCCCCACATTGAATTGACACCTACACTGACCCCTTCACTGACACCTACACTGCCCCCCCTACACTGAACCTTTACACTGAACATTTACACCGACCCCCCTACATTGACCCCCTTCACTGACACCTACACTGATCTCCCTACACTGACCCCCTCCACTGACCCTCCCCACATTGACACCTACACTGACTCCCCTACACTGACCCATTCACTGACACCTACACTGCCCACCCCCCCCCCCCACATTGCAGCAGTGGCATCTGTAAACCTCTAGCTGCTGCCTCTGCAGCTTAAACGGCGGGAGCTATAGGGAGCTGTAAAATGAGGCTCAGCAGCATGTTTTATTGCCCGCCAACCGCAAGTGTAAATGAGCCCCTGCTCTTTTACAGATGCGCAAGGCTGCCATTTATTCCTTTTGGCACTACCACGCATCTGAAAATGCAGCACATTTTTAGGTGCGGGAAATTACATGGTAATTTTGCACCATGCGATTTCCCTGCGGCTGCGTTTTCATAAAGGTGCAGGGACCTTTTTCTTGTGTTTCCTGCAGGTACAGTAGCCCATTTAAATGAATCGGCTGCTGTGCCTGCGCAAATGTGAGTCACAGAAAACGCATTAGTGTGAACCTGACATAATAGTCACCTAAAAGGAAAATACATACAGCAAGGTGCCTCCAACATATTTTACTTAATAGCACAAAGTCCCTTTACCCAATTAAATACAATTATATATATATATATATATATATATATATATATATATATATATCCAAAAAAGGAGCAAGTAGGTGGGGCACTACGAGGGACTATAAACACCTGCTCAACCGGCGCTAAAATACAAGTACCTTAAAATCTATTATATAAAAGATATATGAATGTTTGATACAAACAATATATCTAACAAAGCTGCTGCTATAAATAAAATGACATACAATAGAGGTGCATATATAATATTATCACAAACAAGATATACTACAACGCACTAGCAGCGCTAAGAGCATAAAAAAATATATAAATGCAGTCCACTGGGATAAAGTCCATGTGCTCATATGATCATGCAGTGTGCCCAGAATATTCTCTCCTGACAATCCAAGGTCGTGAGTATGTTGGTGAATACACCGGACCCTCCACCTCACCAATGTGCTCCCCCAAATCAGAAACACTCACCAGAAATCTGGTCAACAAGCGCCTGTAACATCAGCCTATCACAGGCTTAGAAACGATCTCCTCAGGAATTAACCAGGAGCGCCGGCACTTGAACCGTCTCAATCAGATCAATTCATGTGGTATACCCACAGGAGGTTCCAATCAAACAGGGGTGGTACATGTGGAAATAATAACTCACATAGGGCAATATTGCATGGCTAAAACACCGCTTTATTATCCAAAAGAATACCCCCAGTAGCTGATGCACTTACAAATTAACAGAACAAAGCAAGCTTGTCATAAAAGATGAGGCATAACCTGCGTGCAGAGGCCGGTCCCGGTAGTAGCAGTTCGCCGCTGGTACCAAGCGATGGCGAGCCTCGGGTACAGCATCGGACGCCGGTCTGCCTCGTGACCGCGTGACCACGCCCTGACGCGTTTCGTTAGCAAGTAACTTCAACAGAGGGCGTGGTCACGCGTGTACGGTCTCCGCTATTTGACTGTACCGGAGGGGCGGAGGCACAATTCAGCCCAATGACGCTGGCTCCTCCAGCCTGTCGTCACTTCCGCCCACACAGGAAGTCATGTCATACAACACTGGCTTCCGCCCTTACAGAGCGTCACTGCCATCTCTGATCGAGGCTGTCTGATCTACACAGCGCCCCTAGGGACAAGCGGAACAAGCACTCGTCAGGTCATTAGCAGATCATATAGCCTGTTTATACGTTTGTAGACATATACAATACACAGTACAATAGCGACATGGTGCAAATATAATCATAATAAAAATTGCGATTACCATTGAATATATATAATCGCTAATAAAACACATACAATGTTTAAATAGATAAAATATCCTGAAACCATTCATAAAAGAATCATTACAAATCGAAATTAAAATTAAAATCATAATGAACTATAAAAACAGGGAAAGATATAAGGTAAAAGACCAAATCCTGAGCTTCAAAAAGAAATTGCATATTAGAAAAGGGGAACATGATGTCAATAGTCGCTTATGAAACAGTTGATATCTAAGTCAACGTTTAACCCTTTGGGGTGCAGAGAGTTGGTCAAAAATATCCAATGCGTCTCACGCTTGGATCACTCTCTTACTCTGTTTGAGCCCCTCCAAACAGGTTTGACATTTTCAATACCCCAAAATTTCAACTCACTAGGATCTTGATTGTGATGATTTTTGAAATGTAGGGAGACATTATGGTCCTTATAACCATTTCGAATGTTTGCAATATGTTCTGAAATACGTATTGCAATAGTTCTTTTCGTTCTACCGATGTAAATTAAGCCACAAGGGCATTCCAGGCCATAAACAACATGTGTGGTATGGCAAGTGATGAGATCCTTGATGTCAAAGGTCTCACCATTCGCGGAAGAACTAAAACACTTCAAACAAATAAAAGTGCTTTTGTGCTCAGTTCTACTATAATTTGATCACTCAAAGTTCAGTGCAAAAAAAATTGTCCAATATTCTCCCAGTGAAGTATTTGCGACCATGCAGGGGAACAGTGGTGGTGGGTATCTCCTATTCACCCGTGCAGTATTATCTGGGGTGTGCGCTTACCAGAGGGATATGATCCCTGTTACCTTATGGCAACCAGGATCCTGAACGCTTTTTAGCTAATATTTAGCTGTTGAATGGTCCTCTCGTCCAATTTTCCTCTGTTTGGGATCACCTATATGTCTCAGGGTAAGTAATAGGAGAGAGACAAGGGACTTCTCATGGTGTAGTATGTTCAATAATCGTATCCTTTATTACGGGTTCGTTAAAACTCATACAAAATATAAAATCAATTAATGCCTATGTAGTATTATGCTGAATAGCTGTATATACTAATTACCGGATCACGGAGAATAGCAAGCCCTCAGGTGCAAATCACGTCGCTCCTTACCGGCTACTAGTCCGGCATCCGGCGTGCGTTCCAGCTAAACTCAGCAGTGAGGCGGATCCTGGTTGCCAAAAGGTAACAGGGATCATATCCCTCTGGTAAGCGCACACCCCAGATAATACTGCACGGGTGAATAGGAGATACCCACCACCACTGTTCCCCTGCATGGTCGCGAATACTTCACTGGGAGAATATTGGACAATTTTTTTTGCACTGAACTTTGAGTGATCAAATTATAGTAGCACTGAGCACAAAATCACTTTTATTTGTTTGAAATGTTATATATATATATATATATATATATATATATATATATATATATATATATATAATTGTATTTAATTGGGTATTTCATGAGCACTAAGCAGTGTTATATACACACAGTTATATTCTTTTGGATACGGATGTTTACATGAATGTCACAGAGCACTTTATGTATATTTTATTAATTTTTGACATTTATGCACTTTAATAATTATTTATAAGGATTGGCATTATTTAAAAGTCCATGTCACTATAGTATAATACATACATTTCAGCACAATTTTGGAAGACAAGATATGCGCTGCCTAATTGAAGCATAGCTTCTTAGTAGATCACTGCATTGTACCTGTAATTCTTCAGTGTGTTCTTGGGTTTAATCTGGGCATCTTCTTTCTGCTTCTGTCCCCGTCTGTCAGCCCGCCCACCACCTGCATTGCTTTAGTATTCTTAGCTCTGCGTGCCAGGGATGTAGTCCCGACATTTTCTTCATCTTCTGCCGGCCTCTATCCCCGCCCACTGGCCCGCCCACCACGTACAGCACTTCCCTAGACCATTAACTACAGGTCTGATAGGAGGTGGGCGGGGACAGAAGATGTAGAAAATGCCGGGACTCAACCTGGACACAGAACTAAGGATTCTAAAGAAATGCAGGTGGTGGGCGGGCTTACGGTCGTGGACAGAAGCACACAGAAGAGGCTGAGACTAAACACGAGCCCTAAGCACTTCACCTCCGCTGCGCCCCCCCCTCTCCTACAATAAATTGTTCCACCCCTTGTACCGGCCCTGCACTGGACCAGCCCACCGGGAATTCTCCCGATGCTCCCGATTAGCCAATCCGGGCCTGCCTGAGACCATCCTTCAGGATTGCCCCACCAAGGGGGTTGAAGACGCAGGATAGATACACTGTGAAGACAGGATGTGAGATAACAGAAGGTCAAAGTCCGAGTTGAGGTTAAGGCAGGTGGCAGAAAATAAAGTAGTTGTTGTTTAGGCAGGTAGCAGGCATGAGTGTAGTCAGGGTCCAGGCAGAGATCAAGGCAAGCGGCAGGCATAACAGACATTGGAGTCCAGGCAGTGGTTGAGGCAGGCAGCAGGCAAGAGAGTAGTCAGAGCCCAGGCAGAGGTTGAGGAAGGCAGCAGGCAAGAGAGTGATGCCCTGGTCCAGACCGAGGTTGAGGCAGGCAGCAGGCAGGAAAATAGTCAGAGTCCAGACAGAGGTTGTGACAGGCAGCAGACAAAAGAGTATTCAGAGACCAAACAGAAGTCAAGGCAGACACCAGGTAGGAGAGTAGTTGGAGTCCAGGCAGAGGCCTGAGACCATCCTTAAGGATTGCCCCACCAAGGGGGTTGAAGACGCAGGATAGATACGCTGTGGAGACAGGATGTGAGATAACAGAAGGTCAAAGTCAGAGTTGAGGCTGAGGCAGGTGGCAGAAATTAAAGTAGTTGTTGTTTAGGCAGGTAGCAGGCATGAGTGTAGTCAGGGTCCAGGCAGAGATCAAGGCAAGCGGCAGGCATAACAGACATTGGAGTCCAGGCAGTGGTGGAGGTAGGTGGCAGGCAAGAGGGTAGTCAGAGTCCAGGCAGAGGTTGAGGCAGGCATCAGGCAAGAGAGTAGTCAGAATCCTGGCGGAAATCAAGGCAGACACCACGTAAGAGACTAGTTGGAGTCCAGGCAGAGGCCTGAGACCATCCTTCAGGATTACCCCACCAAGGGGTTGAAGACGCAGGATAGATAAGCTGTGGAGCCAGGATGTGAGATAACACAAGGTCAACGTACCAGTTGAGGCAGATGGCAGAAAATAAAGTAGTTGTTGTTTAGGCAGGTAGCAGGCATAAGTGTAGTCAGGGTCCAGGCAGAGATCAAGGCAAGCGGCAGGCATAACAGACGCTGGAATCTAGAGAATGGTTGAGGTAGGTGGCGGCAAGAGGGTAGTCAGAGTCCAGGCAGAGGCTGAGGCAGGCAGCAGGCAACAGGCAAGAGAGTAGTCAGAGTCCAGGCAGAAAAGAAAGGAAAAGGAGGCGCAAACACCTAGTGCATTACCCGTGGTACTGTTTAAAATAATTTAATAAAATGCTGAATGCATACTCACAAACATGAAGAATTAAAATTGTATTGCAAATTCCCGTCACACGTCACATTAAAATCGTATTGCAAATTCCCTTCACACGTGTGTTGGACCATGTCCTGGAAATTGCGACCGCTAACACGTTTCGGGAGTCAGGCTCTGAAGAAGGGAGCTTGACTCCCGAAACGCGTTAGCGGTCGCAATTTCCAGGACATGGTCCAACACACGTGTGAAGGGAATTTGCAATACGATTTTAATTCTTCATGTTTGTGAGTATGCATTCAGCATTTTATTAAATTATTTTAAACAGTACCACGGGTAATGCACTAGGTGTTTGCGCCTCCTTTTCCTTTCTTTTATGCATCCGTTTGGAGTTCCCTGCCTGAGGAGAGCAGCACGCCAGTCTTCCCCTTCGGAGTGAGCGCTTGGCTGATATATCTGTTTAGAGTCCAGGCAGAGGTTGAGGAAGGCAGCAGGCAAGAGAGTGATGCCCTGGTTCAGACCGAGGTTGATGCAGGCAGCAGGCAGGAAAATAGTCAAAGTCCAGACAGAGGTTGTGACAGGCAGCAGACAAAAAAGAGTATTCAGAGACCAAACAGAAGTCAAGGCAGACACCAGGTAGGAGAGTAGTTGGAGTCCAGGCAGAGGCCTGAGACCATCCTTCAGGATTGCCCCACCAAGGGGTTGAAGACGCAGGATTGATACAATGTGGAGACAGGATGTGAGATAACAGAAGGTCAAAGTCCGAGTTGAGGTTGAGGCAGGTCCAGGCAGAGATCAAGGCAAGCGGCAGGCATAACAGATGTTGGAATCCAGAGAATGGTTGAGGTAGGTGGCATGCAAGAGGGTAGTCAGAGTCCAAGCAGAGGTTGAGGCAGGCAGCAGGCAAGAGAGTAGTCAGAGTCCAGGCAGAGGTTGAGGAAGGCAGCAGGCAAGAGGGTAGTCAGAGTCCAGGCAGAGGTTGAGTCAGGCAGCAGGCAAGAGAGTAGTCAGAGTCCAGGCAGAGGTTGAGAAAGGCAGCAGGCAAGAGGGTAGTCAGAGTCCAGGCAGAGGTTGAGGCAGGCAGCAGGCAAGAGGGTAGTCAGAGTCCAGGCAGAGGTTGAGGCAGGCAGCAGGCAAGAGAGTAGTCAGAATCCAGGCAGAGGTTGAGGAAGGCAGCAGGCAAGAGAGTGATGCCCTGGTCCAGACAGAGGTTGAGGCAGGCAGCAGGCCAAAAGAGAGTTCAGAATCCAGCCAGAAGTCAAGGCAGACACCATGTAAGAGAGTAGTTGGAGTAAAAACACAACTTTTTTTGCCATGTAGATGCCCAATCACCAACTGTCTAGGTCAGCTTGAAAGTTGGAGATTCCTTGCCAGGATGGTATTAAACAACATAGCTTTATGTCATTGGAAAACAGGTTTGGTGCCAAAAACTAAATAATTTATAAATAAGATACAGTTAAAGTTTCAAAACTGGATACAGTTTTTTTTTTTTTTTTTTTACAACAATAGGTTTTTATTTATAATGAGCATCATTACAGATAATCAGAAATATTAGACATAACTGTAAAGTTTTGGTCATAGCAGTAATCCAACATATACAGTACTTTAAGAACTGAATAAAAACTGGATACAGTTTTAAGCCAGCTTTCCTCTAATCCAGGTACAAACTGAATTTTCCAAACCAATAGGCTTTATTTCACACAATAGCTTCTTGTGAGGAACCACGTCAAACACTATGCAAAAAGTCCCAATGTACTAAATCCACAGCCACCCCTCGGTTCAAACTTCTGATTATTTTCCATAAAAAGAAAGTTTATTCGTTACATAATATCTTTTATAAATCCTTGCAGGCCATTTCTTTTTATAGTACATTCCATCACAAACTCTTGTAAGTCCCTTTGCAATCCTATAAATATCTTTCTTCTAGTAGGTAGATCTTTTTTTTTTTTTAACCAGTTGAACTTCCATACCAGTAGACCCCATAATAGGCCAGAGCAAAATCTACCTTTTAGCTATCGGCCTATTGCTTTGTCAGCAACTTTGTCATTACTTATAATACTGAACTAACACAAATACTTTTTTAGGTGAAGAAAATTTGGTTTTGGAAATACACTGCTCAAAAAAATGAAAGGAACACTTTGAAAACACATCAGATCTCAAAGAGGAAAAATCTCATGCTGGATATCTATACTGGTATGGACTGGGTAATGTGTTAGGATCTATACTGGTATGGACTGGGTAATGTGTTAGGATCTATACTGGTATGGACTGGGTAATGTGTTAGGATCTATACTGGTATGGACTGGGTAAGGTGTTAGGATCTATACTGGTATGGACTGGGTAAGGTGTTAGGATCTATACTGGTATGGACTGGGTAAGGTGTTAGGATCTATACTGGTATGGACTGGGTAATGTGTTAGTATCTATACTGATATGGACTAGGTATTGTGTTAGGATCTATACTGGTATGGACTGGGTAATGTGTTAGGATCTATACTGGTATGGTATGGACTGGGTAATGTATTAGGATCTATACTGGTATGGACTGGGTAATATGTTAGGATCTATACTGGTATGGATTGGGTAATATGTTAGGATCTATACTGGTATGGACTGGGTAAGGTGTTAGGATCTATACTGGTATGGACTGGGTAAGGTGTTAGGATCTATACTGATATGGACTGGGTAATGTGTTAGGATCTATACTGGTATGGACTGGGTAATGTGTTAGGATCTATACTGGTATGGACTGGGTAATGTGTTAGGATCTATACTGGTATGGACTGGGTAAGGTTTTAGGATCTATGCTGGTATGGACTGGATAATGTGTTAGGACCTATACTGGTATGGACTGGGTAATGTTTTAGGATCTATACTGGTATGGACTGGGTAATGTGTTAGGATCTATACTGGTATGGACTGGGTAATGTGTTAGGATCTATACTGGTATGGACTGGGTAATGTGTTAGGATCTATACTGGTATGGACTGGGTAATGTGTTAGGATCTATACTGGTATGGGCTGGGTAATGCGTTAGGATCAATACTGGTATGGACTGGGTAATGTGTTAGGATCTATACTGGTATGGACTGGGTAAGGTGTTAGGGTCTATATTGGTATGGACTTGGTAATGTGTTAGGATATATACTGATATGGACCGGGTAATGAAAGGATGCCACATCGTTTGATGGAAATTAAAATTATCCCCCTACAGAGGGCTGAATTCAAAGACACCCCGAAAATCAACGTGAAAAAATGATGCAGCAGGTGAGTCCATTTAGCTGAAATTTCATTGCAGCAACTCACAATGGTCCTCAGCAGTTTGTATGCCCCCCACGTGCTGGTATGCATGCTTGACTATGTCGGGGAATGCTCCTAATGAGATGACGGCTGGTGCCCTGGGGTATTTCCTCCCAGATCTGGACCAGGGCATCACTGAGCTCTTTACTGACTGAGGTGCAAGCTGGTGGTGTTGGATGGACTTAAGCATAATGTCCCAGAGGTGCTCTATTAGATTTAGGTCAGGGGAGCGTGGAAGCCATTCATTTTTTTTAAATGTATTTTTTTTTATGTATTTTGTATTTGGTGACAACCAACCAAACTGCACACTCACATCATACATAGACCAGTGATGGGCCGAACACCTCCCTGTTTGGAGGGTGTGGAGACCATTGGCATCATGGATTTGCAGCCAATAAATCTGCAGCAACTGCGTGATGCTATCATGTCCCTATGGAGCAAAATCTCTGGGGAATGTTCCAACACCTTGTTGAATCTATGCCACGAAGAATGGAGGCATTTCTGAAGGCAAAAGGAGGTCCAACCCGGTACTAGCGAGGTGTACCTAATAAAGTGGCAATTAAAGACAGTATTGAGGAGATGATGCAACGCTTCCTCACCCCCCGGTCAAATGCTCTCAACCTAGATCGCTCTTCAGAGACCAAAGCTAATGTGAATGAGCCCTTATTGAACAAATACATTTTTTCAATCCTGGGGCCTCTTGGATATGTTTCACCAGAGAAAAAAAGACGACTCTATCCTAAACTAAAAAAAAATTGGCATAATATACACTTACATTTTTTTATGGACCATTAGAATGTACTTTCCTTCTTTTTTTTTCTATCAGTTTATTACTCTTCTTTTCAATGCTTCCTCACCCTTGGGGAGGTGAAGTGTGCAACCGTCCCACCCAATGGGGCCCCTCTGTAGCATCCTCTGATTTTGGTGATCTCATGTATTGTTTTTGCTTTTATACATTCCTCCATTTATATATTCCTTGGGTGGAAAAAAAAAAAACACTCCAATTGCAATTGAGTTTGACTCCCTGGTGTAGATACATGTTCTGGAAGAATTCTTCTCTTTTCATACATAAAAAAACAGAGGGTCGAAAATTCACCCCATCTAACAGGGTGTTTATGCCCAGGGGGCTAGAAGGGCTGCCCAAACATGTGTCCCCTCTAGCTGGCTGTCATAATGGTCACATGATCTGGAACCAGTCACATCGGCTCCCAATCCTTACCGGACACCAGAAACTGTATATCGGAGCTACAGTATGATGAAACGCTCAGTGAGCCTCCATTTTACAGCATCTCCCCCTTCACACTACATTTCCCAGAATCCATGGTACCTGCATGCCAATTAGTTTTCCCCCTAATGGGCTCAGAGATGCTGTTGCCAGGAGGGAGGTGGAGTAGGAGCGAGCGAGGGGAATTTCACACAGAGGCGCTCCAATCAGCAGCAATGAAAGGGTGAGAAGCTAGCTGGAGAACACACACCACGGAGCTCATCCAGTCTTCTGCACGGGGGGTAAAGGAGAAAAGTGGGCACAGAGCACACAGCTGTCTCTTCACAAACACACAGAAGTCCCAGTGTGGGATTGGGGCAGAGCGAAGTCCCAGATCAAGCTGCGCAGCACCCGGCTACACACTCCCCCCATCAAAGAACCTTTGGTCCCCAGTCCAGTAACATGCAAATGTCCATAATCTGCTACATAGCTTTGCATATACAATAGAAGGCAAAACTTGGTTAGTAGTCACTCAAAAGTAAACAATTAGCATTTAAACAGGAACCTGACAAGGGAACCCCCCCCCCCCCCTCACCATTTGTCAAAGGGAGAGGGGTTGCCTTTACCATGGACCACTTATATTGGTTAGGTCCTCTGAGATGTGTTAGGGGGTGAGGAAGAGTCACCCTCCCTTGAAACTGGAGCAGGGAGGGTTGGCGGTTCTGAAGCAGCACCCGGCTACAAAAGATAAAGATATAGTAACCATTTTTAAGGTTACCCAAATCCAGGAAATACATTTATTTATTTTAAATATATTTTTATTTTTTATTTTAAATATATATATATATATATATATATATAGTTATATATTATTAATATTTATATAATAATTATATTTAAACAGATAGATAGATAGATAGATAGATAGATAGATAGATAGATAGATAGATAGATAGATAGATAGATAGATAGATAGATAGATAGATAGATAGATAGATAGATAGATAGATAGATAGATAGATAGATAGATAGATAGATAGATAGATAGATAGATAGATAGATAGATAGATAGATAGATAGATAGATAGATAGATAGATAGATAGATAGATAGATAGATAGATAGATAGATAGATAGATAGATAGATAGATAGATAGATAGATAGATAGATAGATAGATAGATAGATAGATAGATAGATAGATAGATAGATAGATAGATAGATAGATAGATAGATAGATAGATAGATAGATAGATAGATAGATAGATAGATAGATAGATAGATAGATAGATAGATAGATAGATAGATAGATAGATAGATAGATAGATAGATAGATAGATAGATAGATAGATAGATAGATAGATAGATAGATAGATAGATAGATAGATAGATAGATAGATAGATAGATAGATAGATAGATAGATAGATAGATAGATAGATAGATAGATAGATAGATAGATAGATAGATAGATAGATAGATAGATAGATAGATAGATAGATAGATAGATAGATAGATAGATAGATAGAAATAATATTTTAACATATATAACATTTCACTTTACCGATCCTTAGATCAGGCTGGGACCATTTTCAGCAATATACAGAAAAACACACGCTGGTCCTGCCAGAAATTAAGCATCTTTACAGACGCAAAAACTTCCTTCTGTAAACTACTAATAACATCATCACCCATGTAAAGTAGATGAAGAGAGGACAACATGTTTGAAGTTCAATGAAGAGAGTAAAAATCGGAATGTCTTGGCATTAAAAATTGATATCTTTATTTAATCCATCAAACCATAAAAAGGAATAAATTCCTAAAAATTGCCGCGTTTCATCCTCCTACATAGGCCTTAGTCATAATGACCAAAGGTTTATGACTAAGGCCTATGTAGGAGGCTGAAATGCGTACATTTTTAGGAATTGATTCTTTTTCATGGTTTGATGGATTAAAAAAAGATATCCATTTTTGATGCCAAGATGTCCTGGTGCTGGATTTTTACTCTCTTCATTTGATTTTGGATGTTCAGTACTACATGAGTCCGAGCATAGATGTATTGATCTTATCTTGTCTATTATTATGGGATTTTGGGATTGTAGCACTTCCTTTTGTTGCGCTGATTTTCGAAGTCCAGCCTGGATGTCTCCCCCCCACAGATACAGTGGGGGAATGAGTGTTATCACCCACTTACAGGAAGTGCGTTATTTACAGGATTAGTCGAGGTAAAAAGAAGCAAAAAGCCTGAGAAATTAGGACATTGAAAAAGAGAGAAAATTATTATGAATTGGCATCAGCATATATAATAATGCCCGCCATATACAGAGTGAGCATAGTATAGGGTTTTGGCATCTTTTTTAAAATCTGTTGTTTATCAAATGTGGATTTGTAAACTGGCAATAATGAATCTCTTTCTTTGCCTGGATGTACATGATGACTGAATTATGATTTTGAAGTATTTAAGACATTTGATTCTTTTGCCAGTCACTTGTATCCTGCTGCTACACATCTTAAGTCTTGCTCTAATGATGCACCAGGGAGTCATAAAATCTGTAATTTAGCAGATCAATAAAGCCTTATTTATTTCTCACCTCACTTTGGGGCTGCTATTTTCTGTTTTAAGTACCTTGTACCATTAACAAAAGATATCTGGAGATGTTTAGATGTCGCAGGCAAGATTCTTTGTTATCTGTCTGAGAACTGTACGACACTCCCTAGCACGAATCTTTGTAGGATGCCAACTCCTAGTAAGAGCAAAAGTCACGATCATTTTATTTTATTGGTATACCGTCTTTTATTTCTAAACTATACTATATGGCCAAAGTCTATGGAACCCCCTCAAAATTAATGAGTTCAGGCTTATACGGTGAAGGGGCTTTCGCAACCTGGGTTTTATAGAACTCTAGGGTTCCTTTAAAGGTTGCTAGGGGCAGGGCCGGTGCTACCACTAGGCAAACTAGGCGGCCGCCTAGGGCGCACTACCACCTAGGGCGCAGTCATGGCCAGTGAGACATTCCTCTCCTGTCACCTCCTCATCCCCGGTGGATGTCACCTCTCGAGAGGGGGGCACATTGTATATGAAGGGGTGGGTAGGGTTAAAGGGGGGCAGTGTGTATATGAAGGGGGGTATAGGGTTAAAGAGGGGCAGTGGGTACAGGAAGGGGGTGTAGCAGAGTGTAGTGTTAAAAGGGGGGCATTATGTACAGGAAAGGGGGCAATGTGTACAGTTATTTCAATTTTTTGGAGGGGGGGTGTGCAAGTAGCTGGTCTTGCCTAGGGTGCAAAATAGTCTAGCACCGTCCCTGGCTAGGGGTTCCCTGAGCAAGAAGATCAATCTTCAGAAGTGTAAGGCACTGGTAATGTTATATCATACAAAGATATTTTAGACCAGTCTTTCTCAACCAGGGTTCCACGGAACTCTAGGTTCTCCCAAAGGTTGCTAAAGTGGGGTACACACTAGTAGAAAATCTGCCGAAAATTATCGTCCGAGGTAAAATCGTACAATTTTCGGCTAGTGTGTAGACAACTTTCAGCAGCTGATGCCGACTTTTTAAACAAAAAAAAAAACAGAGGGACAAACACCAAATTTTTTATCGTCCGTCCCCAGATGACCAATTTTCGTTTAATGTGTATGCAGTACGTCCGTGAAAAATCGGATACGAAAGACCGCGCATGATCTGAAGTTGCTGACAACCCGTAAGTCTAGGAACAAATGTGCCAAAAAAAAAATAAAAAATCGGACGAGAAATTTCGTGATATTTATGCACTGTCATTTAAAAAATGGTTATGAACGCTGAGCAAGAGAGAGAAAAATCGGAGGATATTTTGTCCGATCTCCGTCAAGTGTGTACAGGCCTTAAGGGTGGGCTCCTTGAGTAAGGAGCAACTTCTGCCTCTCAGATGAGAAACCACTATCAACAATTATCTTTTTGGCTATCTGTAAAAGAGGGATTGTTCCCATCAACCACAAATGCAAGGAGCATTCTTCTAAGTAACCATCACACTCATGTACTGTGAATATTTGATATAGTAATTGTTGATAGGGGTTCCCTAATCCCAGAAAGCTATTTCAAGGATTCCTCTGTGTTTAAAAGTTTGAGAAAGGCTTCTTTAGACAATTGTGCTCTTCTATTGCAATATGTAAGTGCGCTTTCAGGAAATTTGCAGCGTCGTCCGGATGATGAAAAGCTTTGGTATCGCCATTATCAGTGGTAAGACGTAGGGCTGCAGGGTAGGCCAGGGTACATTTTATACCATTTTGGTATAAAGCAGAACAGGTGGGCTGAAAGGCCTTGCGCCGTCTTGCGACTTCCTGAGAATAATCGGCAAAGAGAAGGAACTTATGGCCATCCACTTGCAAAGATTTGGCGTTTCTAAAAGACCTCAATATAGCTACCCGGTCAGCATAATTGAGGTAGCGCACGATGACAGGGCGCGGTGTTAGATGGGGGGCCAATTCTATGGGCTCTCTCCACTGTGCAAGGCATTGCGAGCCCTAAGGCCTTAGGGATGCGGGCTGAGCAAAGTTCCGGAAGTGCCCCAGGTAAGACAGTTTCAGGAACACCGATAATGCGCAGGTTGTTCCTGCGAGAGCGATTTTCTAAATCCTCCAGTTTATCAAGAACATATTGCTGGGTTTGCGCTGTCTTTTGATCCTGCAACATGTTCGACTGAAATTCTTCCTCCACATCAGAGAGCCTGTGTTCAAGATCAGCAGTGCACTTGGAGTGGTCACCTAGCTCTCTGCGCAGCTGTGCAATGCCTGCTGTGACTGCTGTGTCAACTGCTGCAGTAATTGTAGGCGACAGAAGAGCAGCCACAGCCTGGGCAATTTTAGCATATTGATCCTCCTCAGGCAGAGACAATGGGTTCCCTGCTTGTGGCTGTGTGACCGGGACAGACCCCACCGATGCCTGTATGCTGCTGGCGGCCATATTGGAAAGTTCAGGAGCGGGAGAATCGGCGGCCGGGCGGGTTTCCCCAGAGCCCGGGGTACCGTATATCACGTACCGGTCCGTCGTGGCGATACAGCGGAGCAAGCCTGGTGCGGTAGCGGGAGGCAGTGGGTGAAAGTGAGCCTGTAGCGAGGTCTTGTAAGCAGAGTATGCCGGATCCGCCGTACACACCACCTACCTCATCGGGCACCGGAACCGGAAGTCGACAATTGTGCTCTTCTAACCTTGTGGTAACCATTGGATGAAGACTCTTTTCTGTTCCAGCATGACTGTGCCCATGCGTACAAAGCCAGCTCGATAAAGACATGGTTTGGTCAGTTTGGTGTGGAGGAACTTGAGTGTCATTTACAGAGCCCTGACCTCAACCCTACTGAAGGGTTGTGTTAATATTAAAGCATACAAAGATATTAAAGACAATTGTGCTTTCAATCTTGGGTAACAGTTTGGTGAAGACCCTTTCTGTTTCAGCATGATTGTGCCCCTGTGTACAGAGCCAGCTCCATAAAGACATGGTTTGACCAGGTTGGTATGGAGGAACTCAAAGCCTACACACAGAACCATGACCTCAACACCTTTGGGATCCATTGAAACACCAATCTTGATCCAGGTCTTCCCTCCAACATTAGTACCTGACCTCACAAATACCCTGTTGGTTGAATGAGCACAAATTAACACAGACACATTCCAAAATCATGTGGAAAACCTATCAAGAAGAGTTGAGTACTTATATTTGTGAGTACAGACACAAACAACGAAAAAAGTTGGGACTTTAAATGAGGTTTCGCCTGGCTAGGGCTAAATACCTCCATCCCTATTCTTGAGCAAATTGGGGGAAAGGGGAGTATGACTAAACCTTAATGAGGCTATCGGCAGGGTATTGTAGCATAATATATAAAATATGTGTGAATCGTTTCAACAACATAGTAATAATAAAGTACACAGAGCCAATGCCTAAGTCACCCTAAATATAGGGGCAAGGGTAAAAAGAAGGGGGCAGTTGGGACTTTAAATGAAGTGCATACCAATGGTTGGGATAGGTAATATGGCTAAAAATAATTGTAAAAGTGGATCCAACAACATAGTAAAAGAAAAACTTGATTTAATGATGCAGGTCATCAGCAATAAAATACAAATATCCAATAGAGCATGGGTACATACATATAGAAATGGATGAACATTGCAGTGTAAACAACATACAATAAATATATGTAAAACAGGTAATGACAATTTGGCATAGCACCTCCAAATTCATAATATAGACAGACATCAGAGCAGATTTCAAAAAGTATATATATTGCATATGTACACAACATAGAATGTGGTAATTCCAGGTAGTAAAGTAACTGAATATATGGAAAACATCATGGACTCGACGCGTTTCGTGGACGCACATTGCCACTTCATCAGGAGTAGATGTTTTGTAAAATTCTAAAAAATAATATATATGCATAAGTAAAAAGGATCATGTTAATGAATGCCAATTAGAATGAGGAGAAAAGGTAGGAGGAGGGAACGGGGGAAAGAAAATGAGCCCCATTTTTAACCCAATCACTTACGTAATGGTACTAGATTGGTAATGAGTCTATGTGGACATAGCATGTCCCCCATGGGAGCTGAGGGCGCACCGGCAGGCGGGCAGGAAGAACATATGTGGAACATGGTGAAAGCGTGTCAGGATATGAGATATGGCTAACCCATAGTGGTGAACGTAGACAGTATCTGTAGAGAGAAATATATATATTGTCTATACATATGGGTATAATGGTAAACATAAATAAAGATAGTTGTATATAATAAAGGGCATCATATTACTCATAGCCGGAGTGTGATAAAAAGAAAGGAAACCAAAAATAAATGTGATAGGGGTGTAAGCGAGTGGACCGTAGAAACACCAGACAGGTATGCCATAGATAGGTGATAGGTGAGAGAGGAATTGGTGATACCATTGTCCCAAGCCACGTGTAAAGAGTAGAAAAAAAGACCTTGGAGCTAATTATGAAAAAAAGCCAAGCTAATGGTGATATTATAAGCCCGTGAAGGGCAAATGAGGAAAAAGTTGGAAAAAGAATGAGTGAATGACACCAGAGGTGAAGTGCAACAGTGAGAACTAGATTACCATGTGGAGTATTGCGTGTAAACCCAAAAAGCCGCCTTGGTGAGCCCAGCGTCACGATCGTGTGAAAGCCTAATGCACCACGGGAAAGGCAACAGCCATAGGGCGTTACCGTCCCGCGGGCTGGCTTATGTACACTGGTGGAACAAAACCTCGCCGGCGAGATGGCGCCAAAAAGACGTCATGCGTCGGCGGGAGGCGTGGCGCCGATGCGTGATGAGACCGCCCACCCTGTCCCCTAACGCTAAGAGGCAGAGGAGGAGAGGGAGGACACGCAGCACGCATCGCAGCTCCCGGGGAATATACAAATTGTCACACAGAGAACAATCCGAAGAATACCTAGTGTATAGAATAATTTGGTATTTAAGCAATGATCCAAAGGTTGTTAATAAAATATTGGCCACGATACAGGATAAATGATGACACTTATAGTAATCAATTAAATCGCATGATGTGGAAACACTGAATAAAAATAAAAGTATTATGGTAATATATAGGCCATGAGACCAACCAGGTAGGCACTTCCATCCCTAAATCACTACAGACACAAACAACCACTGTGCAAGGCATTGCGAGCCCTAAGGCCTTAGGGATGCGGGCTGAGCAAAGTTCCGGAAGTGCCCCAGGTAAGACAGTTTCAGGAACACCGATAATGCGCAGGTTGTTCCTGCGAGAGCGATTTTCTAAATCCTCCAGTTTATCAAGAACATATTGCTGGGTTTGCGCTGTCTTTTGATCCTGCAACATGTTCGACTGAAATTCTTCCTCCACATCAGAGAGCCTGTGTTCAAGATCAGCAGTGCACTTGGAGTGGTCACCTAGCTCTCTGCGCAGCTGTGCAATGCCTGCTGTGACTGCTGTGTCAACTGCTGCAGTAATTGTAGGCGACAGAAGAGCAGCCACAGCCTGGGCAATTTTAGCATATTGATCCTCCTCAGGCAGAGACAATGGGTTCCCTGCTTGTGGCTGTGTGACCGGGACAGACCCCACCGATGCCTGTATGCTGCTGGCGGCCATATTGGAAAGTTCAGGAGCGGGAGAATCGGCGGCCGGGCGGGTTTCCCCAGAGCCCGGGGTACCGTATATCACGTACCGGTCCGTCGTGGCGATACAGCGGAGCAAGCCTGGTGCGGTAGCGGGAGGCAGTGGGTGAAAGTGAGCCTGTAGCGAGGTCTTGTAAGCAGAGTATGCCGGATCCGCCGTACACACCACCTACCTCATCGGGCACCGGAACCGGAAGTCGACAATTGTGCTCTTCTAACCTTGTGGTAACCATTGGATGAAGACTCTTTTCTGTTCCAGCATGACTGTGCCCATGCGTACAAAGCCAGCTCGATAAAGACATGGTTTGGTCAGTTTGGTGTGGAGGAACTTGAGTGTCATTTACAGAGCCCTGACCTCAACCCTACTGAAGGGTTGTGTTAATATTAAAGCATACAAAGATATTAAAGACAATTGTGCTTTCAATCTTGGGTAACAGTTTGGTGAAGACCCTTTCTGTTTCAGCATGATTGTGCCCCTGTGTACAGAGCCAGCTCCATAAAGACATGGTTTGACCAGGTTGGTATGGAGGAACTCAAAGCCTACACACAGAACCATGACCTCAACACCTTTGGGATCCATTGAAACACCAATCTTGATCCAGGTCTTCCCTCCAACATTAGTACCTGACCTCACAAATACCCTGTTGGTTGAATGAGCACAAATTAACACAGACACATTCCAAAATCATGTGGAAAACCTATCAAGAAGAGTTGAGTACTTATATTTGTGAGTAACCACTATCAACAATGATCTTTTTAGCTATCTGTAAAAGAGGGATTCTCCTCATCAACCACGACTGTAAGGGGCATTCTTCTAAGTGACTATCACAAAAATGTACTGTGAACACTTGATATAGTAATTGTTACCAGGGGTTCCCTGAACCCAGAAAGCTATTTCAAGGGTTTCTATGTGTTAAAAAAGTTTGAGAAAGGCTTCTATAGATAATTGTGCTCTTCCAACCTTGTGGTAACCATGTAGTGAAGACCCTTTTCTGTTCCAACATGACTGTGCCTATCACGTACCTGGAGATGAGCCTGATACTGTGAGGAAGGCCTCCCTTGCGCCTCCGACTCGGGACCCCTGATAGTGCAGACAGGGGACACCGGAGTGTGGAGTAGCACGAGCGCCTGGAGGTTTGCTTGAAGTGGACGATGGCTACTGGTGAGCAGGCAGCAGGTGCTGGAAGCAGGGGTTCCTGGGTAACAGGAGGAGCCTCCTGGGCAGGACGGACGGATCTGGGAATGACAGAAGCGTGATAAGACAAGCCGTGTCAGGAGCCAATCGGTAACATAGAAGCCAGTAGGAGCAGACAGGAAGAGAGGTCACGGGCAGGGCCGGTGCTACCACTAGACAAACTAGGCGGCCGCCTAGGGCGCACTGCCACCCCTAGGGCGCAGCCATGGCCAGTGCCCCATTCCTCTCCTGTCATCTCCTCATCCCCAGGAGAGGGGGGCACTTTGTATATGAAGGGGTGTGCAGGGTCAAAGGGGGGCAGTGTGTGCAGGAAGGGGGGTGTAGGGTTAAAGGGGGGCAGTGTGTGCAGGAAGGGGGTGTAGCATTAAAGAAGGGCAGTGTGTGAAGGAAGGGGGAAGGGACAGTGTGTACACGAAGGGTTGTGTAGGGTTAAAAGGGGGGGGCACTTTGTATATGAAGGGATGTGTAGGGTTAAAGGGGGGCAGTGTGTATATGAAGGGGGTGTAGGGTTAAAAGGGGGGCAGTCTGTAAATGAAGGGGGTGTAGGATTAAAGGGGGGCAGTGTGTATATGAAGGGGGACATTGAGAAGAATGCTCCTTACATTGGTGGTCAGTGGGAAGAATGTTCCTTACATTGATGGTCAGTGGGAAGAATGTTCCTTACATTGGTGATCAGTGGGAAGAATGTCCCTTACATTGGTGGTCAGTGGGAAGAATGCTCCTTACATTGGTGGTCATTGGGAAGAATGCTCCTTACATTGGTGATCAGTAGGAACAATGCTCCTTAAACTTGAGATCAGTGTGAAGAATGTCCCTTACATTGGTGGTCAGTGGGAAGAATGCTCCTTACATTGGTGATCATTTGGAAGAGTTCCCCTTACATTGGTGATCAGTAGGAAGAATGCTCCTTAAAATTGGTGGTCATTGAGAAAAATACTCCTTACATTGGTGATCAGTAGGGATGATCAAACTTTTCAAAAGTTCGGTTCGACAAGAACACCTGAACTTCCCGAAAGTTCGGCCCGGATTTCAGAACCCCATTGAAATCAATGGGACCCGAACTTCGGTAATCAAAAAACACCATTTTGAAGCCCTAAAACCCAATAAATGCCCCTAAAAAGTGCCTAGGGTTCTGGGTCATGTCCCAGGGACTATTAATCACACAAAAAAAAGTTCTTAAAAATTGTCATTTTTGATAGAGAGACCATTAATGAAAAAATTATTGAAAAAAAAAAAAAAAGAGATTTCTTTGGATTTAGTGTCTGGGGGGGGGGGGGGGGGTCTAAAAGGTGTACCTGTGAAGTTTCAGCTCTGTAGCATGTCCGGAACCAGAAAAAAAAGTTTGTTTGTATTAGAATTAATATAGAACAGGGATATGGCTCCGCTATTTTCACACCTTGCCTGTTTTGTAGCAAGCGTTTTTTTGGGCATTTTTTTGGGGGTCTTTGGAGGCAGGCATAACATCTGAACTTCTGTATAGGGGTATATATACACACATACTTATATGTATTTATACACATACACATATAGGTGTTATAGCAGAGAAGCCATATGGGTGTTAATTATTTCATTAGCGCAAGCATAGGTTTCTGCTACTTTCACACCTATATATGTGTATGTGTATATATACATACATGTGTGTGTGTGTATATACCCCTACACAGAAGTTCAGATGTCATGCCTGACTCCAAACATGTCCTCAAAAAAGCCCTATAAACGCCTGCAGCAAAAAGCCGGGTGACAGGCGAGAAGCCATATCCCTGTTCTATAAGTCGCCTAAGAGAAACGATCTTTTCTCTATAGCGGTCACCCTGAAATGGAAGGGTTTTGTCACCCTGCCATAGCAGTCAGTGTCAGTTCACTCTACACTACATTACGGTCACCCTGGCACTTAACACTTTCCCTACAGAAACTAGATTTTTGAATCTAACTAAAGTGGAAAATAGTACCCTAACTACACTAGATATCCCTTTCCTCACACTAATAATTGCTAAATGACACTTTGAAGCAGAAGTAACAGAACTGCTTCCACTCTCTTCCACATCCCTGTATTACAATGCTAGGAATTTGGCGGGGCCATCTTATATACTGGGGGGCGTATTCACTAATGATTGGCCTATGGACCCCCTAGTCACTCCAATCACATTCCTAGCATTCTCCTGCCCCCTCAATTGGCTTTTACTGATAGTTCTGGTCCAATCACGGGCTTTTAAAGCCCATTTCCTGTCCCATTGCATTTTGGTCGGTTCTGGTTGCCGAATTCCGAATTTTTTCAGCAAAAAATTCGGAATTCGGCCGAACCTCGAACATCCAATGTCCGGGTCGAATCGATGGTCGACCTGAACCGTTCGATCATCCCTAGTGATCAGTGGGAAGAATGTTCCTTACATTGCTGGTCAGTGGGAAGAATGTTCCTTACATTGGTGGTCAGTGGGAAGAATGCTCCTTACATTGGGGGTCATTGGGAAGAATGCTCCTTACATTGGTGGTCAGTGGGAAGAATGCTCCTTACATTGGTGGTCATTGGGAAGAATTACCTCCTTAGGGATAGCAACAAAGATCAATGGTGTCAGTGGGAACTTATCTGAGCAGAAACTGCTAATTTCTCAAGGAACCTCTGGAGGAACCTTAGGGTTTCATGGAACCCTGGTTGAGAAACTCTGCTTGACCGGTTAAACGACATATAACCCCTATCAGTGAATCATCCTGAACTTCTCTTAGATTTGTATGCCTGTGATACCCCTGGCTTAATGTTTCTGTTATTTTTTAAGTCATAGAACATTTTTTTTTTTTTTGTATTTTATGTTTGTCAAGGAAACCTCTTCTTTTTACTACTTGCGTTAAACGAATACATTTTTATACCATCTGAATACTGAATGTAAGTTGATGTAGCTCACAGAACGCTGCATCAGGCGTGCTTGTACCATTATTGAAGACGGCCTTCCCCCTTTTTCGCTGCTAATTCTCCTTGGCTCCGGTTTCACTTGGTGTCCTTAAGTGACTTTCACCTTTAGTAAAGCCCCCAGCGCTATGTTTGCTTTTTAGAACAGGGATGGAATGAGTCCCCTTAGACTGTGTCTGGCCTGAAAAGCAAAGAAAGAGGGCTAGTCAGCAGTTCTGCCTGTAACATGACCCTTTCTTCCCTCTTTATCTCACAGGGGAGGTCTCGCTCCTGCTGTTCAAGGTAATGTAAAATGAAAAAAAAAAAAAAAAAACGAGGAAGAGGGGGATGGGATTTTGCAGTATTAAAAAAAAAAAAAAAAAATCCACAGTTGCTCAAAAAAAAAAAAAAAAAAAACGAGGAAGAGGGGGATGGGATTTTGCAGTATTAAAAAAAAAAAAAAAAAACATCCACAGTTGCTCAAAAAAAAAAAAAAATCGAGGAAGAGGGGGGATGGGATTTTACAGTATTTAAAAGGTGATTTTTTTTTTTTTCGTGGCATGGATTTACGCATTTTTTTTAAAAAATAATAAATATTTTACAAATCTTTCCTTCTTGCACCTTGCAATCACGTCAATAGCTTTCTACCCTTCTCAGGTGCCTCTTGTTCTCTCCATGGCTAATATCTCAGCTGCAGAAAAAAAAAAAAAAAAACATCCACAGTTGCTCAAAAAAAAAAAAAAAAATTCCATAAACCCGTAAAAGTGATTTTTTTTTTTTTTTTTTTTTTTACGTGGCATGGATTTATGCATTATTTTTTAAATAATACATATTTTACAAATCTTTTCTTCTTGCACCTTGCAATCACGTCAATAGCAAAAAAAAAAAAAACATCCACAGTTGCTCAAAAAAAAAAAAAAAAATCCATAAACCCGGAAAGGTGATTTTTTTTTTTTCGTGGCATGGATTTACGCATTTTTTTTAAAAAATAATAAATATTTTACAAATCTTTCCTTCTTGCACCTTGCAATCACGTCAATAGCTTTCTACCCTTCTCAGGTGCCTCTTGTTCTCTCCATGGCTAATATCTCAGCTGCAGAAAAAAAAAAAAAAAAAAACATCCACAGTTGCTCAAAAAAAAAAAAAAAAAAAATTCCATAAACCCGTAAAAGTGATTTTTTTTTTTTTTTTACGTGGCATGGATTTATGCATTATTTTTTAAATAATACATATTTTACAAATCTTTTCTTCTTGCACTTTGCAATCACGTCAATAGCTTTCTACCCTTCTCAGGTGCCTCTTGTTCTCTCCACGGCTAATATCTCATCTGCAAAAAAAAAAAAAAAACGAGGAAGAGGGGGATGGGATTTTGCAGTATTTAAAAAAAATTAAAAATAATTAAAAAAAAATCCACAGTTGCTCAAAAAAAAAAAAAAAATTCCATAAACCCGGAAAGGTGATTTTTTTTTTTTTTTTGTGGCATGGATTTATGCATTATTTTTGAAATAATACATATTTAAAAAAAAAAAAAAAATTCCATAAACCCGGGAAGGTGATTTTTTTTTTTTTTTTCGTGGCATGGGTTTATGCATTACTTTTGAAATAATACATATTTAAAAAAAAAAAAATTCCATAAACCCGGAAAGGTGATATTTTTTTTTTTTTCGTGGCATGGATTTATGCATTACTTTTGAAATAATACATATTTTACAAATCTTTTCTTCTTGCACCTTGCAATCACGTCAATAGCTTTCTACCCTTCTCAGGTGCCTCTTGTTCTCTCCATGGCTAATATCTCAGCTGCAGAAAAAAAAAAAAAAAAAAACATCCACAGTTGCTCAAAAAAAAAAAAAAAAATTCCATAAACCCGTAAAAGTGATTTTTTTTTTTTTTTTTTTTTTTACGTGGCATGGATTTATGCATTACTTTTGAAATAATACATATTTTACAAATCTTTTCTTCTTGCACCTTGCAATCACGTCAATAGCTTTCTACCCTTCTCAGGTGCCTCTTGTTCTCTCCATGGCTAATATCTCAGCTGCAGAAAAAAAAAAAAAAAAAAACATCCACAGTTGCTCAAAAAAAAAAAAAAAAAAATTCCATAAACCCGTAAAAGTGATTTTTTTTTTTTTTTTTTTTTTTACGTGGCATGGATTTATGCATTACTTTTGAAATAATACATATTTTACAAATCTTTTCTTCTTGCACCTTGCAATCACGTCAATAGCTTTCTACCCTTCTCAGGTGCCTCTTGTTCTCTCCATGGCTAATATCTCAGCTGCAGAAAAAAAAAAAACATCCACAGTTGCTCAAAAAAAAAAAAAAAAAATTCCATAAACCCGTAAAAGTGATTTTTTTTTTTTTTTTTTTTACGTGGCATGGATTTATGCATTACTTTTGAAATAATACATATTTTACAAATCTTTTCTTCTTGCACCTTGCAATCACGTCAATAGCTTTCTACCCTTCTCAGGTGCCTCTTGTTCTCTCCATGGCTAATATCTCAGCTGCAGAAAAAAAAAAAAAAAAAAACATCCACAGTTGCTCAAAAAAAAAAAAAAAAAATTCCATAAACCCGTAAAAGTGATTTTTTTTTTTTTTTTTTTTTTTTACGTGGCATGGATTTATGCATTATTTTTTAAATAATACATATTTTACAAATCTTTTCTTCTTGCACCTTGCAATCACGTCAATAGCAAAAAAAAAAAAAAAACATCCACAGTTGCTCAAAAAAAAAAAAAAAAATCCATAAACCCGGAAAGGTGATTTTTTTTTTTTCGTGGCATGGATTTACGCATTTTTTTTAAAAAATAATAAATATTTTACAAATCTTTCCTTCTTGCACCTTGCAATCACGTCAATAGCTTTCTACCCTTCTCAGGTGCCTCTTGTTCTCTCCACGGCTAATATCTCATCTGCAAAAAAAAAAAAAAAAAAAAACGAGGAAGAGGGGGATGGGATTTTGCAGTATTTTAAAAAAATTAAAAATAATAAAAAAAAAATCCACAGTTGCTCAAAAAAAAAAAATTCCATAAACCCGGAAAGGTGATTTTTTTTTTTTTTTTTTGTGGCATGGATTTATGCATTATTTTTGAAATAATACATATTTAAAAAAAAAAAAAAAAATTCCATAAACCCGGGAAGGTGATTTTTTTTTTTTCGTGGCATGGGTTTATGCATTACTTTTGAAATAATACATATTTAAAAAAAAAAAAAATTCCATAAACCCGGAAAGGTGATATTTTTTTTTTTTTCGTGGCATGGATTTATGCATTACTTTTGAAATAATACATATTTTACAAATCTTTTCTTCTTGCACCTTGCAATCACGTCAATAGCTTTCTACCCTTCTCAGGTGCCTCTTGTTCTCTCCACGGCTAATATCTCAGCTGCAAAAAAAAAAAAAAACTCATGAACTGCTGAAGAGCGATGATTTGGCAAAGAGCTAAGTTCTGGATTTTCTGATAAATTGAAGCAGAGCCTCCTCTCTCGGCCAAAAGTTTAAAGACTTTTTTTTTTTTCATAACAAGCCATGTACTACGAACACAAACAAATGCCTGAACTCGATCCGCGACGTTTCAGTTCAAGAGCCACATGTTTTGAAGCTCTTGACTTTATTCGTCGGTGCGTCAGGTTAATTAGGAACAGCGTTTTTATTCCTTTGGAGTTTATTTTATTTTTTTATTTATTTATTTTTTTTATGGGTAAAAGAAAATAACGTAAATGCCACATGACAAGGGTTGAACGTCGAGGTAACTAATTCTCGTTTACAAACGCGGCTGCGAAGGTGCCAATTAGCGGGACGTGACGGCGGTAAAATGAAAGTTGTGTCGGTGGCTGCTTTGATATTTGTTTTAGAAAGTAACAAATGACAACAAAGCTGTTAAGAGATGAACAAGGTACATAAACGGGTTCTGCCGGTGCGGTTCCACCCTTGATTGGGTCAATTAGCAAAATTGCCGGTAGTTATTTTGGCATTTCCAGTCTTCTTTTTTGGTGTATGCTTTAGCTGGCGTCAGGGGAGGACTGGGCCAGGGGGCAGGGGGGCAATCTGGGTCCTCCAATTCTCAGAGGCTGTGTGTTTTGGGGAGACATGGACTTGAATCAAAAACATGACCACTCCAAGGGTCCTCCAGGCACACACCTCTCAAAGAGTAGTGTTCCCTTAAAAGCCAGAACCCATAGTCAGTAGCAGGGGAGGACTGGGCCAGGGGCAGGGGGGCAACCTGGGTCCTCCAATTCTCAGAGGCTGTGTGTTTTGGGGAGACATGGACTTGAATCAAAAACATGACCACTCCAAGGGTCCTCCAGGCACACACCTCTCAAAGAGTAGTGTTCCCTTAAAAGCCAGAGCCCATAGTCAGTAGCAAGGGAGGACTGGGCCAGGGGCAGGGGGGCAATCTGGGTCCTCCAATTCTCAGAGGCTGTGTGTTTTGGGGAGACATGGACTTGAATCAAAAACATGACTACTCCAAGGGTCCTCCAGGCACACACCTCTCAAAGAGTAGTGTTACCTTAAAAGCCAGAGCCCATAGTCAGTAGCAAGGGAGGTCTGGGCCAGGGGGCAGGGGGGCAATCGCCCCCCTGAGCCACTCTGATGCCCTGTAAAAAGGCTTCCCTGCTTCTGCCACAGACACGCCTAAAGGATCCCTGGTGAAGAGAAGTAAAAAGTCCCCACCGCTGACCTACTAAGTGCGGGATGAAGACAAGGACAGAGCGCAGCCCCCCCCCCCCCCCAGCATGGATGGTGTAAACTGTGTCTGGGCAGAGACGGGTTCCATGCCCCACTGGAGACTCTCCTCCCCCAGGGAGCCCCGACTGAGCTGTACTAGCACCCCCCCCCCAACTATCTCCTGCTGACCAGGTTGGGAGCCTGGATTCGGCTGGTGAGTAGAGAGTACCTAGAGCAAAGCTTCAGCCTGGAATAGGGGTCAGGACTCGGAGGCTGGGAAGAGGAAGAGTGGGATCCCTGGTGAAGTGAAGTAAAAAGTCCCCACCGCTGACCTACTAAGTGTGGGATAAAGACAAGGACAGAGCGCAGCCCTCCCCCATCAACATGGATGGTGTAAACCACATGTGTCAAACACAAGGCCTGCGGGCCGAATACGGCCCTCCAGGCCATTTCATGTGGCCCCTCGCAACTCTCCTAGATCTGCAGTGTAGCCCCAGCCCTCTTTTGGGCCTGCTCCGTACCCTGCAATTTCTGCTTCCCAACTCCGCACCCAGCTTCTTCCCAGCAGCAACACAAGGTAAGGGGGTGCACTTTGATGTAAGGGAGGGTAGGGGGGAGACTCTTGACATCTGATGTAAAGGGGTTGGGATACCCTGGATGTCTAGTATTACAGATACAACCGGCCCTTTGAGGGCAATCATAATGCTGTTGCGGCCCTCGATGAGGTTAAGTTTGACACCCCTGGTGTAAACTGTGTCTGAGCAGAGGCCGGTTCCATGCCCCACTGGAGACTCTTCTCCTCCCCCAACCCCCGACCAAGCTGTCCCAGTTCCCCCCAACTGCCCCCTGCTGGCCAGGTCGGGAACCCGGATTCAGCCGGTAAGTATAGAGTATCTGGTGTGGAGCTTCAGCTTGGAATAGGGATCAGGAGGAGGACGGAAAGAGGGAGAGTGGGAGGGGGGCAGAGTCGCTGCACCATGGGCCTCTGGTTTGTACTTGGCCACTGGGTCAAAAGTTGCCAGTCTGCCCCTGGTCAGGGGAGGACTGGGCCAGGGGGAAGGGGGACAATTGCCCCCCTGGGCCACTCTGATGCCCTGTAAAAAGGCTTCCCTGCTTCTGCCACAGACATGCCTAAAGGATCCCTGGTGAAGAGAAGTAAAAAGTCCCTGCTGCTGACCGTTGCCAGCCGTAGCTACTTTTCAAGAGAATGAAGATGATTAAAATAGTGGTGGGGGGGGGGGGGGGGCGGGAACAAATGGCGACAAACCTTCTGATCATTATATACCTTTCCTGTATGTCCTGATCACTGGGAACTAATGCATAAAGTGGCACATACAGTAGATGGTACTTTACTCCCTTGGTTCTCTGATACATATACTTTGGAACTCGGTGCTTCCCTGCCGGAACCCTATATTCAGTTTACTTTCAGAATTTACCCCCTGCCCACCCCCTCAACATTGATAAACTCCATTTACAGGTGGAAATAATGCTATACACATATTGATGGCAGAAAAATATAATGCACACTATATTACCAAAAGTATTGGGACGCCTGCCTTTACACGCACATGAACTTTAATGGCATCCCAGTCTTAGTCCGTAGGGTTCAATATTGAGTTGGCCCACCCTTTGCAGCTCTAACAGCTTCAACTCTTCTGGGAAGGCCGCCCACAAGGTTTAGGAGTGTGTCTATGGCAATGTTTGACCATTCTTCCAGAAGAGCATAATTTAAGGACTGAACTTTTGGGCTCTCTTCTCAACGGTCTTGCCCTGCAGAGGATGACGGCAGGGTCTGTGATCCAGCTAGGCCTGTGGCTGTGGGGCCATTGCTTTGCCTGGTGCAAAGCCTGGCAATGTGCTAATGGAAGCCTGCCTGTCCAGGTTGGTCCAGCTGTGGAGGTCCTGGTTACATGGAGCCTCGCAGAGGATGGATGTCTGAAAGATGGAACACATTGCCTATCATGAAGTACCAGAAGTGACTCTGCCGCTAAGGATCCTAGGAATAAGGAAGAGGCTGGAGATTTATCTAAAGCAGAGGTCTCCAAATTTCTGCAACACAGTATGTCTAAATTCCCTACTCCACTCTAACTGTAAGTTTCCCTTATAGGAATAAAATCTATAAAAAGGCCTTAAAATGAAATGCCGTTCAACTGGTACACATTGGTACACAGCAGCCAGGGCCGGTGCAAGATTGGCGCTGCCTCTTGACTCCTCCCCTGACTCCACCTCCCCCCGGAAAACAAGTAGACCAGTTTTACATGTATATGTATATGAAAAACTGTATATTTATAATAAGAAGGAAACAAGACATAAGGAAAAGGAGGCAAAGTATGATGAAGGAAGTCAAGCAAGGCATGAAGAAGGAGACTCAGGCATCATGCCATGCCTCCTTCTTCATCATGCCTTGTCTCCTTCTTCATGCCTTGTCTCCTTCTTCATGCCATGCCGCATGGCATGAAGAAGGAGACATGGCATGAAGAAGGAGACAAGGCATGATGAAGAAGGAGGCATGGCATGAACAGGTAGCTTGGCAACCTAGGTAGAGGTGTTGAAGTGTACAGGGTGACTCCTCTTAGGTTACCTGTGTGTTCTTCACGTCTGCCCACAATCACATGCTGGTCCCATCCTCACCTCTCATCAGCACGTGGGAGGATTCAGGCAGGGGACTGCCACGACAGCTGCAGGTGTCAGAGTGCAGTGGCGCGTTGTTCAACCAATCACATCATGGCTCCTCCTGTCACTCCGCCTGTGACAGGAGGAGCCGAACTTTACAGGAAGCAGCGGTGCCACTCAGTTCTCCACGGACGGCTGACATGTGCACCCGGGATATCGGGTCAGTGAGCCACCTGCAGGCATTACGCGGGAGCCTCCCACACCTTGCCGGAGACTTGGGATGCCTGGAAACCGGCGGCCATGCGCCCTAGGCGGCTGCCTAATTTGCCTTACTGGTAACGCCGGCCCTGAGCCCACCCTACCACTGGGAACCCCTATTATGCCTCAGGGGGGTGATATGGGGGCAGAAGCTAGATGGCAGAGCAGCTACAAATGGTGGTGACTGTTTTAGTGGCAGTGGCAGCTATGGAGGTTGTGTCTTGGAAGCCACCAATGGAGACTGGCAGTGACAACAATGGCTGTATTCTGGTAGGAATGGCAGTTTCTCCATTCTGTGACACCAAGAACATCTGACAGGGAGTCTATTCTTATGTAGGCTTTCTATTTCATGGATATTCCAGAGATAACAGATTCAATGTGGAATTTCAGATAGATTTATGACCATTCTCACCTCTGTGACTCCTCTCCCCCTACCATTCCATAGCCCACTTCTCTTTCACTTTTATTACTGTGTATTTTTTTTCAGAGAATGTTATCTTTTCAGATTTGCTAAATCTTCGTTTATTAGTACAACTTGGAGAAGAAGGTGTAGATTGACCTAAAAAAATAATTTAGTGCAGATAAAACATTTTTATGGACAGTACTTAACTGTGTTATTTCTCCAACGTCAAACTCATCACTTGCAGGTAAAACTCTGCACTTTTTAAAGATTATCACCCACAATGCTAATTTGTTTCTAATAAAGGGTGTGAAAGGGTAAGAAGAAGGCCAACGACAGTACATGGCATCTGAGACACTTCATGGCAGTGGTCTAGTTTGTGGATTTCTCAATGCATGTGTTTTTTCAGGAACTGTGGAGCAGATAAGCCATGGCCATCCTATCTAGTTACCATAAAGGACTGACTGTATAAGGTCCATTGCACACAAGTAGAAGGTCCCTTGCACATGGGGCACTATTAGTAAAGTATAAGGTCCCTTGCACACAGGGCCACCACTAGGGATAGTATAAGGTTCCTTGCACACAGGGTCACCATAAATAATAATATAAGGTCCCTTGCACACAGGGCCACTATTTGTAAAGTATAAAGTCCTTTCCACACTGGGCAGCT
The DNA here is from genome assembly GCF_965119305.1 of Pelophylax lessonae. Taxonomy (NCBI): domain Eukaryota; kingdom Metazoa; phylum Chordata; class Amphibia; order Anura; family Ranidae; genus Pelophylax; species Pelophylax lessonae. Next base: position 290,391,082 of record NC_138774.1, read on the forward strand.
ATTAGTAATAATATAAGGTCCCTTGCATACATGGTCGCCATAAGTATTAATATAAGGTCCCTTGCACACGGTGCCACTATTAGTAAAGTATAAGGTCCCTTGCACATGGGGCCACCATTAGTAAAGTATAGGGTCCTTTGCACACTAGGCCACCATTAGCAAAATATAAAGTCCCTTGCATATAGGGCTCCTTTTAGTAAAGTATAGAGTTCCTTGAACACTGGACCACCCTTCGTTGAGTATAAGGTCCCTTGCACACAGGGCCACCATTAGTAAAATATAAGGTTCCTTGCACACTTAACCACCATAAGTAAAGTATAAGGTCCCTTGCACACGGGGTCACCATCAGTAAAGTATAAGGCCCCTTGCACACAGGACCACGATTAGTAAGTATAGGGTCCTTTGCACACTAAGCCACCATTAGCAAAGTGTAAGGTCCCTTGCACATGGGGCTACTTTTAGTAAAGTATAAGGTTCCTTGCACACTGGACCACCCTCGGTAAAGTATAAGGTCCCTTGCACATGGGGACACCATTAGTAAAGTATAAGGTTCCTTGCACACAGGGCCACCATTAGTAAAGTATAAGGTTCCTTGCAAACTTAACCACCATAAGTAAAGTATAAGGTCCCTTGCACACGGGCCACCAATAGTAAAGTATAAGGTCCCTTGCACACGGGGCCACCATTAGTAAAATATAACGCTCCTTGCACAAGGGGCCACCATTAGTAAAGTATAAGGTCCCTTGCACACGGGGCCACCATTGGTAAAGTATAAGGTTCCTTGCACACGGGGCCACCATTGGTAAATTATAAGGTCCCTTGCACACAGGGCCACCATTGGTAAAGTATAAGGTCCCTTGCACACGGGCCACCATTGGTAAAGTATAAGGTCCCTTGCACACGGGGCCACCATTGGTAAAGTATAAGGTCCCTTGCACATGGGGCCACTTTTAGTAAATGTATAAGGTTCATTGCATACTGAACCACCATTGGTAAAGTGTAAGGTCCCTTGCACACAGGGCCACCATTAGTAAAGTATAAGGTCCCTTGCACATGGGGCCACCATTAGTAAAGTATAAGGTCCTTGCACACAGGGCAACCATCGGTAAAGTATAAAGTTTCTTGCACATAGGGCCCCCATTCAAAAAAAATAACGCTCCTTGCACAAGGGGCCACCATTGGTAAAGTATAAGGTCCCTTGCACATGAGGCAACCACTAGCAAAGTATAAGGTCCCTTGCACACAGGGCCACCATTAGTAAAGTATAGGGTCCCTTGCACATAGGGCCACCATTAGTACAGGATAGGGTCTCTTTCACACACGGCCACCATCAGTAAAGTTTAAGGTCCCTTGCACACGGGGCCACCATTGGGAAAGTATAAGGTCCCTTGCACACGGGGCCCTCTAGCTGCAGTGCGTTCCCTCCTGGTGTTTATACAAAAAGCCATACCTGGAATTCTCCAATAAATTCCAAACACATTATCCAATTAGTGTTTCCATCCATGTTAAAATATGAGCTTTATTCTATTATTTTTGTATTGACAACTCTAATGTGTTCCATCCTATAATTCAGATATTCTTTTATTGTGTATTTGCATTAGTTAAAGCCGTACACTGTTTGTTTTCCTTTCTTACTGAAGCGTACAATGCATCTCTTTCAGCATGATCGGTGTTGTCACAACACATGAATTACCAAAATTTAATTTGGCTTGTTTTAGCAAAGATACCGCTTGGGGTTGTGAGAACAAGGAGTAATTTATTCATTTTATATTTTAATATTCCAAAAAAGGTAGAAGAGCGCATTACATAGGAATATGTAAAGAGGATATAATCAAATCAGATTGAGATGAGTATTTGCGACCAATTTTGTACAGAGTTCTGGCCCATGGGTCCAACACTTAATACACCTGTTGGCTTTTTCGACTGACTCAGAAAATACAACCTTGTGCCAAGTAGGTCAAAGAATTATAAACAATTAGAGATAGGAGGCTGGTTATGTGACAGACCCAACCAGGACAGGGGCTTTTGGAGGGGACTGCTTGCCTACTGACCAGGGGCTGACTGGCAACTGTTGGCCCAGGGGCAAAGTACAATCCAGAGGCCGATGGTGCAGTGACTCGGCCCCCCTCCCAGTCTCCCTCTTCCTCCTGACCCGCATTCCAGGCTGAAGCTTTGCTCCAGGTACTCTCTACTCCCCAGCCTAATCCGGGTTCCCGACCTGGTCAGCAGGGGCAGTTGGGGGAGCTAGGACAGCTCTGTCAGGGCTCCCTGGGGGAGGACAGTCTCCAGTGGGGCATGGAACCAGGGGCTTTTGGAGGGGACTGCAGACTAGCCTCTTGCCTACTGGACAGGGGCTGACTGGCAACTTTTGGCCCAGGGGCAAAGTACAATCCAGAGGCCGATGGTGCAGTGACTCGGCCCCCCTCCCAGTCTCCCTCTTCCTCCTGACCCCCATTCCAGGCTGAAGCTTTGCTCCAGGTACTCTCTACTCACCAGCCTAATGCGGGTTCCCGACCTGGTCAGCAGGGGGCAGTTGGGGGGAGCTAGGACAGCTCTGTCAGGGCTCCCTGGGGGAGGACAGTCTCCAGTGGGGCATGGAACCAGGGGCTTTTGGAGGGGACTGCAGACTAGCCTATTGCCTACTGACCAGGGGCTGACTAGCAACTTTCGGCTCAGGGGGAAAGTACAATCCAGAGGCCCATGGTGCAGTGACTCGGTCCCCCTCCCACTCTTCCTCTTCTCAGCCTCCTCCTGACCCCCTGGCCGATGGCCCCCCTCCCAGTCTCCCTATTCCTCCTGACCCCCATTCCAGGCTGAAGCTTTGCTCCAGGTACTCTCTACTTACCAGCCGAATCCAGGCTCCCAACCTGGTCAGCAGGAATTAGTTGGGGGGTGCTAGGACTGCTCAGTCTGGGCTCCCTGGGGGAGGAGAGTCTCCAGTGGGGCATGGAATCTTCCGGCGTGCTGACGACGCGTTTCGGGACATGCGCACTGCGATGGAATACCAGCGCGCGCTCCTTTTTCAAGTTAAATCGGGCAGGGGGGGGGGGTTGTGATAGGATGGGAAATTTGCTAGGAGAGGGAATTTGTGCTGGGAGAGGGGGACATGGGTGGGATTTGTGCAGGGAGAGGGGAATTTGGGGGGTAGTGGAGAGAGGATTTATACTCAGAGGGGAAAATTGAGGGGTAGAGGAATTTGCAGGGAGGTGGGGGAGTTGGGAAAGGAGAGGATTTGAGCATGGAGGAGAGAATTGTACTGGAACAGGGGGAATTATTTTGGGGGGAGAATTTTGGCTTGCAAAAGGAATTCATGCTTAGGGTGTAAGTGTGAAGATTAGTGCTTATTTGAGGGGAGGGAGAGGATTTTTGCTGACACATAATGCTCATACATTTTGGTGGGGGGTGGGGGGGGTCGCCGTTTGGCATCTTCTTCCCTTGTCGCTAGGTGACCTTTTCCCAGCACTACATGGAGGTACCAAGTCTAGCGCCACCTGCAGTGAAGAATAAAGACTGCATCTGTCTACATGTTGGTACTGAAGCAGGTAAAGACTACTAACCCACAGTGTTCAGTGCTTGCTGGCTGGGATGGTAAAATTGGTAAGAGAACTACCTGTCCTTGATTTAGACATACTTCATGTTATGTCCAAATCGCCAGGATCACAGATATAAGTATCAAAATTTTGCGTTGGAGCCCCATGAATTGTAATTACATCTATGGAGCCCCATAAATTGTAGATACACCTGTTGAGTCCCACAAATTGTATTTACCCCTGCGGAGCCCCAGAAATTGTAGTTACACCTGTTGAGCCCCATGAATTGTAGTTACACCTGTGGAGCCCCATGGATTGTAGTTACACCTATGGAGTCCCATGATTTTTAGTTACACCTATGGAGCCCCATGATTTGTATTACACATGTGGAGCCCCATGAATTGCATTTACCCCTATGGAGCCCCATGAATTGTAGTTACACCTATGGAGCCCCAGGAATTGTAGTTACACCTATGGAGCCCCAGGAATTGTAGTTATACCTGTTGAGCCCCATGAATTGTAGGTACATCTATGGAGCCCCATGATTTGTAGTTAAACCTATGGCGCCTCATAGATTGTAGTTACATCTATGGAGCCCCATACATTGTAGTTATACCTGCTGAGCCCCATGATTTGTAGTTACACCTTTGGAGCCCCATGATTTGTAGTTACACCTATGGAGCCCCATGAATTGTAGTTACATCTATGGAGCCCAGTGATTTGTAGTTACACCTATGGAGCCCCAATGAATTTTAGTTACACCTATGGAGCCCCATGAATTGTAGTTATACCTATGGAGCCCAGTGATTTGTAGTTACACCTATGGAGCCCCATGAATTGTAGTTACACCTATGGAGCCCAGTGATTTGTAGTTAAACCTATGGAGCCTCATAGATTGTAGTTACAGTACATCTATGGAGCCCCATAAATTGTAGTTACACCTGTTGAGCCCCATGAATTGTAGTTACACCTTTGGAGCCCCATGATTTGTAATTACACCTATGGAGCCCCATGTAATGTAGTTACACCTATGGAGCCCCATGTAATGTAGTTACACCTGTTGAGCTCCATGAATTTTAGTTACACCTATGGAGCCCCATAGATTGTAGTTACATCTATGGAGCCCCATAAATTGTAGTTACTCCTGTTGAGCCCCATGAATTGTAGTTACACCTATGGAACCCCAGGAATGGTAGTTACACCTGTTGAGCCCCATGATTTGTATTTATACCTATGGATCCCCATGATTTGTAGTTACCCCTGTGGAGCCCCATTAATTGTTGTTACACCTGTTGAGCCCCATGAATTGTAGTTATACCTATGGAGCCCCATGATTTGTACTTGCACCTTCGGAAGCCCCATGAATTGTAGTTAAACATAAAAAAGCCCCATGAATTGTAGTTACACATATGGAGCCCCATGTATTGTAGTTACAACTATAGAGCCCCATGATTTGTAATCACACCAATGGAGCCCCATGGATTATAGTTACACCTATGGAACCCCATGTATTGTAATTACACCTGTTGAGCCCTATGAATTGTAGTTACCCCTGTTGAGCCCCATTAATTGTAGTTACACCTGTTGAGCCCCATGAATTGTAGTTACACCTATGGAGCCCCATGTATTGTAGTTACACCTGTTGAGCCCCAGGAATTGTGGTTACACCTATGGAACCTCATGAATTGTAGTTACACCTATGGAACCCCATGAATTGCAGTTACATCTGTTGAGCCCTATGAATTTTAGTTACACCTATGGAGCCCCATAGACTGTAGTTACACTTATGGAGCCCCATGAATTGCAGTTACACCTATGGAGCCCCATGAATTGTAGTTACACTTATGGAACCCCATGAATTGTAGTTACACATATAAAGCCCCATGAATTGTAGTTACACCTATGGAGCCCCATGTATTGTAGTTACACCTGTGGAGCCCCAAGAATTGTAGTTACACCTATGGACCCCCATGTATTGTAGTTACACCTGTGGAGACCCAGGAATGGTAGTTACTCCTGTTGAGCCCCATGAATTGTAGTTACACCTATGGAACCCCAGGAATGGTAGTTACACCTGTTGAGCCCCATGATTTGTATTTATACCTATGGATCCCCATGATTTGTAGTTACGCCTGTGGAGCCCCATTAATTGTTGTTACACCTGTTGAGCCCCATGAATTGTAGTTATACCTATGGAGCCCCATGATTTGTACTTACACCTTCGGAAGCCCCATGAATTGTAGTTACACATAAAAAAGCCCCATGAATTGTAGTTACACATATGGAGCCCCATGTATTGTAGTTACAACTATAGAGCCCCATGATTTGTAATCACACCAATGGAGCCCCATGGATTATAGTTACACCTATGGAACCCCATGTATTGTAATTACACCTGTTGAGTCCTATGAATTGTAGTTACCCCTGTTGAGCCCCATTAATTGTAGTTACACCTATGGAGCCCCATGTATTGTAGTTACACCTGTTGAGCCCCATGAATTGTAGTTACACCTATGGAGCCCCATGTATTTTAGTTATACCTGTTGAGCCCCAGGAATTGTAGTTACACCTATGGAACCCCATGAATTGTAGTTACACCTATGGAACCCCATGAATTGCAGTTACACCTGTTGAGCCCTATGAATTGTAGTTACACCTATGGAGCCCCATAGACTGTAGTTACACTTATGGAGCCCCATGAATTGCAGTTACACCTATGGAGCCCCATTAATTGTAGTTACACTTATGGAACCCCATGAATTGTAGTTACACATATAAAGCCCCATGAATTGTAGTTACACCTATGGACTTATGGAGCCCCATGATTTGTATTTACACCTATGGAGCCCCATGAATTGTAGTTACACCTATGGACCCCCATGTATTGTAGTTACACCTGTGGAGCCCCAAGAATTGTAGTTACACCTATGGACCCCCATGTATTGTAGTTACACCTGTGGAGACCCATGAATTGTAGTTACACCTATGGACTTATGGAGCCCCATGATTTGTATTTACACCTATGGAGCCCCATGAATTGTAGTTACACCTATAGAGCCCCATGATTTGTAATTGCACCTATGGAGCCTCATGGATTGTAGTTATACCTATGGAGTCCCATAATTTTGAGTTACACCTATGGAGCCCCATGATTTGTATTACACTTGTGGAGCCCCATGTATTGTAGTTACACCTGTTGAGCCCCATGAATTTTAGTTAAACCTGTGGAGCCACATGAATTGTAGTTACACTTATGGAGCCCCATGAATTGTAGTTACACCTATGGAGCCCCATGAATTTTAGTTACACTTATGGAGACCCATGATTTGTAGTTACACCTTTGGAGCCCCATGAATTGTAATTACACCTATGGAGCCCCATGATTTGTAGTTACACCTTTGGAGCCCCATGAATTGTAATTACACCTATGGAGCCCCATGATTTGTAGTTGCACCTATGGAGCCCCATGAATTGTAGTTATACCTATGGAGCCCCATACATTGTAGTTACATCTGTTGAGTCCCATGAATTATAGTTACACCTATATAGCCCCATGATTTGTAGTTACACCTATGGATCACCATGGTTTGTAGTTACACCTATGGATCGCCATGCATTGTAGTTTTACCTATGGAGCCCCATGAATTGTAGTTATGCCCCTGATATGTCCATATACTAACATAACCCAGCGGTGAAATGGTTTATTTTAGGCCAGACATAAGAACGAAGAAAAAAAAAATCATGTTTTTCTTGCAGAAAGAACTTAGAGCAGTAAAGTCGATAGCAGGTTGTTCTGGAACCCCGTGTTCTGAATCTCCAGGCCATAAATGTATCTTAGCAGGTAACAAGCAGTGATGCTCGGTGTTCCCATTAGGATAAGGAGAAGACATAAATATAAATGCTCACAATTTCGTATGCCCAGAGAATTCATTTTGAGAGGTCATTGAGAGATAATGTTTAATTTATATTTTTGAATATATTTTATCCTTACGGAACTCATGTCTTAGAACAAAGAATATAAAAGAGCTACAATATCAATGAGCCAACACCTATCAGACATGAATATGTTATTTACATTGTAGTTGTTTTAAGATTATAAAATAAATATCTAGATACTCGATGGTTGTACCTCATTGATATTTTTATGCATGGGATTGTATTGATATTTTGTGAACCATGAAAGCCATAACATTGTTATATCGTCAGCAGAATTCATTGAGCACTTCATTAGGAACGCCTGTACATTGCTTATTCATGCAATGATCTATTCATAATCAATGGTACCCCCCTAGCTGTAGGTTCCTGTATCCCCAGTTATTTCAAACAGAGAAATCAACATAAAATGGGACTTTACTTTCGACTCATGTAATGATCTAATCAGCCAACCATGACAATGCACAATATCATACAGACTACCCTTTCTCAACCTTTTTACCCCAGAGGAACTCTTTAAATGATTTTCCAATCAACAGGAACCCCTGGTACATAGGGGGGTTGTGCACAGGGTGTGCCGTATGTGACTGGGCACACCCTAATCACCCCATGTGCATTAGTATTATTGCTCTGTGTGCTGGCAGGAAGATGGGAATGATCTCCCTCTTACCGGCTCTGCCATAAGAGAAGTGTTTGCACGTATTCTCTTTCACTGTGTCGGCAGGGTAATCAGTGTGCCGGCTCTGCCATAAGAGAAGTGTTTACGCGTATCCTCTCTCACTGTGTCGGCAGGGTAATCAGTGTGCCGGCTCTGCCATAAGAGAAGTGTTTACGCATATCCTCTCTCACTGTGTCGGCAGGGTAATCAGTGTGCCGGCTCTGCCATAAGAGAAGTGTTTACGCATCTTCTCCTTCACTGTGTTGGCAGGGTAATCAGTGTGCCGGGGTCATATGTGTGTAGACACACGCAAGTGTGCTTGAGCATTATGGTGCATACCCTAATGCAATAGGCTGCGCACACCTATTTCCTGGTAAGATTAGTCCATCAGGGATTAGTGGGAAAATCCCCCTTTCGTTGGTGGTGGTAAGTCAGAAGAAGGCTAACCTTAGAGAGGTGGCCAGGGTGATGCTCTTGCACTCAATCCACTGGTTCTGACAAGTGCCATTGGACCTGGAACTATGAAAGCACCATCAGATGGAAGGACTGTTAGCCACAGCTCAAGGAACCCCTAGCCAAGCCTGGAAGAACGCTGGTGGAGAATGACTGGTACAAGGAGTGGTCAGGAGCTTCAGCTATGTTCACATCAAACTCCAGAATGTGTAATAATTGCAGTTTTTGACCATGGCATGATCATGGATCATTGATGAGAAGGGCTAGTATAAGTATTTTTGAAACTTCTGACCTCTTGGGATTTTCACACACAATGGTCTCTAGAGTTTAATCAGAAGGTCCCAAAAAACCCAGTGAGCTGCAGTTCTCTAGACCAAAATGCTTTGTTGATTGGAGAAGTCAGAATAGGCATGCTAGGTTGACCTGGAAAAAAGGTTATGATAATCCCAACAAACACACTTTACAACTGTGGTGAGCGAGCAGAAAAGCATCTCAGAAATAGAGTTGGGCGAACAGCTCAAGCCGAGCAAAAGTTCGGCCCGAATATCGCCTGTTTGCCAATTTGGCAAACACCTGGGATGTTTGTCCGCCAAGCGCCCCACAATACACTACGTGCTGCACAGAGCATTCTAATCCCTGATTGGGCAAATCTTTACCCAATCAGGGCACAGTTAGCTGGTTGTTAAGGAGGGGGCTGGGAAGCCAGCTGCGGTGTCTTTAACAACAGATGAGATGAGTCATCAGCTGTCAATGGGCTTCCCTGCTGACAGCTGAATGAAAAAAAGAACATTGATGGCAATAGAAACATTTGAAATAACCCAGTGTGGGCCTGGTATGGATTTTAAGGAAAACCCTATATCAAAATAAAAAAATAAAAATGGTGTAGGGTACCCACCAAAATCCATACCAGACCCTTAACCCAAGCATTCAGCCTGGCAAGTCAGGAGAAAGGGGGGGGCAGGAGCGAGCTCCCCCCTCCTGAACCATACCAAGCCACATGCCCTCAACATGGGGTGCTTTGCGTAAGGGGGGCATTCCCACCCCCCCCCAAAGCACCTTGTCCCCATGCTGATGAGGACATGGGCCTCTTCCCCACAACCCTGGGCTGTGGTTGTGGGGGGTCTGAGGGCAGGGGGCTTATAAAAATCTAGAAGCCCCCTTTACCAAGGGGGCCCCCAGATCCTGCCCCCCCTATGTGAATGAGTACCCATTCATCAAAAGAGTGTCAAAAATAAATAAAAACACACACATTTTTTGACAATTCCCTTAATAAAAATAAAAAAAAACGTGTCCTCTGATGTAGATCCATCCTCAATCACGACGCTCCGCCACAAACACACCGGATCCAAAAAATGAAAAAAAGGAGCAGGCATTCAGCAGTTAGCCTTCGTCCTGGGCAGGGCTTTTTTTCTTCTTTTTTCGGGTCCGGCGGTGGCGGCAGGCGTCGTAATTGAGGATAGATCTACATTGGGGGGACATAAAAGGAATTGTCAAAAACTGTGAGTTTTTATTTCTTTTTGACACTTTTTTTGAAGAATGGGTAGGGGTACTATGTACCCCATACTCATTCACATAGGGGAGGCCGTGATCTGGGGGCCCCCTTGTTAAAGGAGGCTTCTAGATTTGGATAAGTCCATACTCATTAACATATGTACCCCATACTCATTCACATAGGGGGCAGGATCTGGGGAACCGCCTTTTAAAGTCTGAGGTTCTAGTCTAAACTTTTGCGATGTTCGAGGGGTCTGGAGCGAACAGAACCGGGGGTGTTAGGCTCATCTCTACTCAACACTTTGAGCCTTGAGGTAAATAGGTTTCAAAAGTAACAATGAATTTGGCTTCGGACCAAACCCAGAAAGGGTCAGTCCGTGGCAGGTCTTTTAATGACCTAAGCAGCTAGTTGACCTGGCATGGAAAGCTACTTTTGGACTGAACGCAGGTTTGGACCAAACTTGGGTTTAGACTGAACCCAAGATCATCCCTATTCAACAGCAGAATGAATCTGAGACTACAGTGGTAGCAGAGTAACCAAAAGTGGACAGTTTAAGAATGCAGAAATGTAACCTGGTGTCTGGATCAGGATCTGAACCCACAATCCCTATTGACTCCGGTCGTGTCTCTTCTTGCCGGACAGCTCCCTGTATAGACCTTAGAACTTTCTTGCCTTGTCTCTTGTTTCGGGTGAACCTTGAATTCTTTGAGCCCCCCATGAACTTCCTGATTTAAGCCATGTCTGTTTTTCAGATGATTGTGCTCTCGCCAGCCAATATCTTGCCACTTTTTGTACCTGCAGCTGTCCTTATCTCTTCTACCACTCATTACCGACCTTTGGCTTGTTCCTCGATATTGCTTCCACTTGATCCCAACCGTCAACCACTTGTTACTGTCCTTTGGATTGTTTACTGATTACTTCTGCTTGATCCCTATCTGCTACGTATATCTGCTACAGGACCTCGGCTTGCTCACCTCCTGGTGGGGTGATCCTGAGGACCGTGACCTGGTAATAGCACTCAGCAGCAAAACCCATCCCCACCATCAGGTGCTTGGGTAATACTGGTTAGCCGGTTATTGCTTAGACCCTCCACCTTGGGTGAGCCAAGGTCATCTGCCAGGGTGACCTGCTTGTATACTTACAGTATTCTGTTGGTCGGTGGGAGCCTCTCTACTGCTATACCTACTGGTCTCAGAGCCTGATCCCTGACTGTGACATCTGATCTGGTGAATCTCAATTTCTGCTGAGGTACATTAGGATCATGAATCTCTGAACTCAACCTACCTTGTGTTAACAGTCAAGGCTGGTGGTATAATAGTGTGAGGAATGTTTTCTCGACATTCTTTGGAAATGTTATTACCAATCAATCATCGTTTGATGCCTCAAACTCGTTGCTGACCAAAAACGTCCCTTTATGGTCACAATTTAGTATACTGTAGTGTCTCTAATAAAGTGGTTGGTGAGCGAACGTTCAAATAATAGTGTAGCCCATAACTTTACAAGCATCATAAATGGCCATAAAACCTAAAATCTGTGTACAGCTAACATCGTACCTCCTGTATTCCTGTCTGGCAGGGGAATGTTCTGATATCTGACCCTCATTTAAAGTCTATAAAAACCTTTGGTCTGAAGATAATAATTGTTATACATGAGAGGTTTGTGCTCAGTGATCATAAGTAAAGCAGTAGAAAGGTTTTCTACTGTATTATAGTGCATCTTCCTGGGGAGAAAAGGTCTTTTATTCAGGTTTTCTAAAATTAAATGCATAAATTAATTAATCTAGGTGGGTTGCTTAGCATTTTTTATACTTTTTATTGTAGAACATTGGGATGTGGAAGGATGCCTGATCTCATGAAACAGTATCAGTTGACTTGCATCTCCAGTCCAGAAGGTGATGATGGGTCAAGATGAGTACTCTAATATGGTGACCTCAGGCCATGAATTGTTCTGGACTTTAGGTTTAATACCACTGTCACATTGTAGTCCCTTGGACTCCAGATTCTGGAGGCTTCCCATAGACCCGCTAAGTTACATTATCGGATAGAAAGGTAGCATAGCATGCTCTTATTGTGACATAAGTGTCTTTGTGAAGTGTTTTCTATTGGGATGTTCAAGCAATAGCATCAGTTGAATGACATCTCCAAGCTGGAAGATGGTGGCTCAAGATGGAGAGTACCCTAATATGGTGTCCTCGGGCTCAAAACAGTTCACGGGGTTTTGGTGGATGACCATTGTTACATTATAGTCCCTTGGAACCCAGATTCTGGAGGCTTCCCATAAACCCGTTAGGGGACATTATTGGATAGAAAGTTAATAGTGACATACAGTATGTGTCTTCTTTATGATGTGTCTTTGTGAAGTGTCTTCTACTGGGATGTAGAGGTATGCCTGAGTTCAAGTAATAGCACCAGATAACTGGCATCCCTAAGCTGGAAGGTGATGGATCAAGTTGAGGAGTACTCAAATATGATGTCTTCAGGCTCACAGCAGTTCATGTGGTTTTGGTGGATGACCACTGGTACATTGTAGTCCTTTGAACCCCAGATTCTGGATGCTTCCCATATACTAGCATTCTATCCAATAATGTAACTTATTGGGTCTATGGGAAGCATCCAGAATCTGGGGTTCAAAGGACTACAATGAACCAGTGGTCATCCACCAAAACCACATGAACTGCTGTGAGCCTGAGGACATCATATTTGAGTACTCCTCAACTTGATCCATCACCTTCCAGCTTTGGGATGTCAGTCATCTGGTGCCATTACTTGAACTCAGGCATGCCTCTACATCCCAGTAGAAGACACTTCATAAAGAGACATCACATAGAAACTTAGGTCAAAATAGGAGTGTGTTATACTAGCATTCTATCCAATAATGTAACTTATTGGGTCTTACACACTCCAATTTTGACCTAAGTTTCTATGTGATGTCTCTTTATGAAGTGTCTTCTACTGGGATGTAGAGGGGTGCCTGAGTCCAATGAACAGCATCAGCTGACTGGCATCTCCAGTCTGGAAAGTCATGGCTCAAGATGAGGATTACTCTAATATGATGTCCTCAGGCTCAGAACAGTTCATGGAGTTTGGGTGGATTGCCATTGTTATGTTGTAGTCCCTTGGGCCCCAGATTTTGGATGCTTCCCATAGCCCCGTTAGGTGACATTATTGGACAGAAGGTTAATTTAGCATGCTCTTATTGTGTCCTTGTGATATGTCTTTGTGACGTGTTTTCTACTGGGATATAGAGGGATGCCTGAGTTCAAGTAACAGCATCAGCTGACTGGCATCCCCAAGCTGGAAGGTGATGGATCAAGATGAGCAGTACTCTAATATAGTGTGCTCAGGCTCAGAACAGTTCACAGAGTTTTGGTGGATGACCACTGTTACATTATAGTCCCTTGGACCCCAGATTCTGGATATTTCCTATAGACCGGGTGATGCTCCTGCCAGCTGCCCCCCACCCTGTGCTCCTCTACCCTGCCACTCTGCATTCTTACTTACACTTACAGTATCTCACAAAAGTGAGTACACCCCTTACATTTTTGTAAATATTTTATTCTATCTTTTCATGTGACAACACTGAAGAAATGACACTTTGCTACAATGTAAAGTAGTGAGTGTACAGCTTGTATAACAGTGTAAATTTGTTGTCCTCTCAAAATAACTCAACACACAGCCATTAATGTCTAAACCACTGGCAACACTGGAGTCCTCTTCCACTTCATGACGACATCACAGAGCTGGTGGATGTTAGAGACCTTGCACTCCTCCACCTTCTGTTTGAGGATGTCCCACAGATGCGCAATAGGTTTTAGGTCTGGAGACATGCTTGGCCAGTCCATCACCTTTACCCTCAGCTTCTTTAGCAAGACAGTGGTCACCTTGGAGGTGTGATTGGGGTCGTTATCATGTTAGAATACAGTCCTGCGGCCCAGTCTATGAAGGGAGGGGATCATCCTCTGCTTCAGTATGTCACAGTACATGTTGGCATTCATGGTTCCCTCAATGAACTGTAGCTCCCCAGTGCCGGCAGCACTCATGCAGCCCCAGACCATGACCCCCCCCCACCATGCCTGGCTGTAGGCAAGACACACTTGTCTTTGTACTCCTCACCTGGTTGCCACCACACACGCTTGACACCATCTGAACCAAATAAGTTTATCTTGGTCTCATCAGACCACAGGAGATGGTTCCAGTAATCCATGTCCTTAGTCTGCTTGTCTTCAGGAAACTGTTTGCTGGCTTTCTTGTGCATCATCTTTAGAAGAGGCTTCCTTCTGGGACGACAGCCATGCAGACCAATTTGATGCAGTGTGCGGCGTATGGTCTGAGCACTGACAGGCTGACCCCCCACCCTTTAAACCTCTGCAGCAATGCTGGCAGCACTCATATGTCTATTTCCCAAAGACAACCTCTGGATATGACGCTGAGCACGTGCACTCAACTTCTTTGGTCGACCATGGCCAGGCCTGTTCTGAGTGGAACCTGTCCTGTTAAACCGCTGTATGGTCTTGGCCACCGTGCTGCAGCTAAGTTTCAGGGTCTTGGCAAACTTCTTTTAGCCTAGGCCATCTTTATGTAGAGCAACAATTCTTTTTTTTCAGATCCTCAGAGAGTTCTTTGCCATGAGCTGCCATATTGCACTTCCAGTGACCAGTATGAGAGAGTGAGAGCGATAACAGCAAATTTAACACACCTGCTCCCCATTCACACCTGAGACCTTATAACACTAAAGAGTCACATGACACTGGGGAGGAAAAATGGCTAACTGGGCCCGATTTGGACATTATCACTTAGGGGTGTACTCACTTTTGTTGCCAGCGGTTTAGACATTAATGGCTGTGTGTTGAGTTATTTTGAGGGGACAGCAAATTTACACTGTTATACAAGCTGTACACTCACTACTTTACATTGTAGCAAAGTATCATTTCTTCAGTGTTGTCACATGAAAAGATAGAATAAAATATTTACAAAAACGTGAGGGGTGTACTCACTTTTGTGAGATACTGTATGTATATGATATAACGCTCATTTTTTGTGTGCTACTTGATCCATTTATGTGTTTTATACATGCACCTTTTTGCTCATTCATAGTGTAAATTGAAGGAATAACATTAAGAAGGGGTACTTTCCATAGGATAGATGCATAAAAAAACATGATACATGTGGTCACCATTCATTTTAAACACATACTAATACAGCATTTGCGATGGTATAAAAATGCAGAAAGCGCAGTGCGTAGATGTCAGCTAGCCAAATAAGAATGACCGGGATTTTACAGCAGCAGACGGATATGTACAAATACTGTAGGTTATCAGTCAATAAAATTATTGTGGGGGGGGGGGGGGGGGTTGGTGTCGTTGGCCAAGGCAAATTGGGAGAATCATCAATTTGAAAGATAGTGGAGAGGTAGTGTTGGTGGATGGAGATAGCAAATTTGGGAGTTCAGGTTAGGTGGGCTTCTAGGGCTGGTTTAACTCAATTTGATGGAATGGGTAAACTTTGGCAGGAAGTATTGCCCGCCGAATGCAACAGTGGGCATGCATTTTGAGTATACCCCATACGGCTGCCTTTGTAGCTTAGGAGGAGTGGTAACAGCAGGGATCCACGCTTGTTTTTACAGCTCCCAAACCACAACTGTAAACCTTGCCTTGGGTTTTTTTCTTATAAGTAGGTGGAAGGACAAAGCAACCAACAAACTCAACGCTACATTTTTGTAAAGACCCATCTGCAGCCTAAGGAATGGGGGGGAGGGAAATGTAAAACTATAGTTCAACCACCTGTTTTCACTACCCCCCAACCGCAAGTGTAACCTTAGCCATAGGGTTTTTTCTTAAGTAAGTAGAAGGCCAACGCAACCAATCAACCAAATGCAACATTTTTGTAAAGACCCAGTCTTTATTAGATGGAAGGCCAAGGTAACCAACCAACCAAACCGATGCAACATTTTTGTAAAGACCTCATCTTTATTAATTGGAAGGTCAAGGCAACCAACCAACCCAATGCAAAATGTTTGTAAAGGCCCTGTCTTCATTAACTGGAAGGTCAAGGCAATCAACCATACCAATGTAACATTTTTGTAAAGACCCTTTCTTCAATAATTGGAAGCCCAAGGCAACCACCCAACCCAATTGCAACATTTTTGTAAAGACACTGTCTTCTTTAGCTGGGAGGCCATGGCAACCAACCAAGCCAATGCAAAATTTTTGTAAAGATCCCATCTTCATTAGCTGGAAGGCCACGGCAACCAACCCACTGCAAAATCTTTGTAAAGACCCAATCTTTGTAAGCTGGAAGGCAGGCAAAGACAACCAACCAGCTAAATGCAGAATATTTGTAAGGACCTTGTCTTCATTAACTGGAAGGCCAAGGCAACCATTCAACCCAATGCAAAATGCTTGTAAAGACCCCGTTTTTATTAGCTGGAAGGCCAAGCCAACTAACCAAATGCAACATTTTGTAAAGACCCAGCCTTTATTAGATGGAAGGCCAAGGCAACCAACCAACCAATCCGATGCAACATTTTTGTAAAGACCTCATCTTTATTAGCTGGAAGGTCAAGGCAATCAACCAACCTAATGCAACTTTTTTGTAAAGACCCTGTCTTCATTAATTGGAAGGCCAGGGCAACCGACCAACCCAATGCAAAATTTTAGTAAAGACCCTGTCTTCTTTAGATGGGAGGCCATGGCAACCAACCAAGCCAATGCAACATTTTTGTAAAGATCCCATCTTCATTAGCTGGAAGGCCAAGGCAACCAATCAACCCAATGCAAAATCTTTGTAAAGACCCAACCATTGTTAGCTGGAAGGCAGGCCAAGTCAACCAACCAGCCCAATGCATAATATTTGTAAGGATAATGTCTTCATTAAATGGAAGGCCAAGGCAACCAACCAACCCAATGCAAAATGTTTGTAAAGACCCCGTCTTCATTAGCTGGAAGGCCAAGGAAAACAACCAACCCAATGCAAAATGTTTGTAAAGACCCCGTCTTCATTAGCTGGAAGGCCAGGGCAACCAACCATCCCAATGCAAAATGTTTGTAAAGACCTCCTCTCCTTTAGCTGGGAGGCCAGGGCAACCAACCAACCCAATGCAACATTTTTGAAAAGACCCTGTCTTCATTAGCTTCACAATGATACACTCCCTCGTAATAGTCAGTTGACACCAAAATTGTATTGTAGGAAGATGTTTAATGCACACCGGTTGTAGTACTATATGCACAGGACTGAGCAGGTTAAAGTGAACTACAAAAAGCAAGAAAACAAAAAATAGAAAATTCCCTGCATCATTTCCACACTAATTGGAAAATTAAAAGGCAACGAAAAAATAGAAGATTTGTCACACCTCCGTCCAAGGAGTACATGGTGTAGTAGTGGCTTTGCTGGTACTCTTCATGGGAATTAACAAAATATTCATTTAAAAAAAAAAAGTTTCTTGGTCTTTTTAAGGAATTTTTAAAAATGAGTTATGTGTCTCCATAGCACCTTATCCATCCTCGAGTAATAAAAGTCACTACGACGTTTGCCATTTCTTGGCTGCTTTTTATGACGTTACCCTGGCATGACCATCGATGCTCTTGCCAAGTCTTTCCAGAGCAAGGTTGGTTTCCTTGACCACGATTATCGGCCTTTAGAGTCTCCGTAAGTGTTCCGAGGCATGGACACCATTTTCTCTTCGCATGTGAATTTGCTGTCTTTTAAAATGCTGTACAAAACAAAGCCCGAGGTTCGCAGGTCTTCGCTGTGGCAGATCAGGTAAGGAATGTTGTCTATCCGGCGTTGGATGTGAGCGCTTCGTAGAAGTCCGGAGCAGTGGCTGCTGACTTTTTCAAGTCTTCGGAGAACCAGGTGAGCTTTACTACAAAAGAGGGGAAACAAGGGGATTTAGGCAACAAAGTATCGCAATGTCAACCCTGACTGCCAGTTCACACCGATCCGACTTGCCAATGCTGTGCAATGGAACCGTTCTAATCAGAGCGACTCAAGTCGCTCCGACTTCGAAAAAAGGTTCCTGCACTATTTTTTTGCAAAGTCAGCGCGACTTGCATTGACTTCTATTATGAGAAGTCGTTGCAAGCCGCGCTGAAGTCGCCCTGCACGGGCGACTTCATTAGTAGCCTGAAGTCGGGGCGACTTCGAGTCAGATTAGTGTGAACCGACTCTTAATCCCTTTCTGCCCGCTTCAACGCCCTTTTAAGCCTTTCACTGCCAGAGCCGTTTTTGCATTTTTTTTTTGCACACATGTTTAAAAAATGATTTGAAAATTTGAAGATTACTTAAACCCCCCCCCAAAAAAAATAAAAAATTATATATTTCCTGAAAGCAGACACCCTAAAGAATAAAAAGATTGTAGTTCCATTTTTTTTTACAAAATGATTGTAATTATAAAATATTGTTACACACTATTACTACAAAGGTCTAGGAAATGTAAAATTTTTGTAAAAAACACACAAAAATTAATTTTAGGCACAAAAACACAATCAATTACTAATTTGATTATTTAATTATTGAAATTATAATTTAATTAAAAATAAATAAATAAATAAATAAAAGATGAGGTCAAGTAAATAGATACCCAACATGTAAAATCTTAAATTTGCGTACGCCCGTAAAAATGGCCACAAAATTCAGGACCCTATATTTTCCATAGGCATTGCTTTAAAAGCCCCCTACAGATCATTAGTTTAGCATTATGGAAGAGATCTGGTGCTTGAATTATTGCTCTCACGCCAACGTGCATGGCAATATGTAACATGTGTATTGAAAATAATGTTTTGTGCAGAGGCACCCCCCCACGGCGTTTACGTTTGTATGTGCGTATATGTGAGCGTGGGGGGCCTCAAAAAAAAATTTGGGGTGGATGTGCCGGCCTCAGCTGGCTGTATCTCCATACACTCCGCCGTATATATATATATATATATATATATATATGTGTGTATATATATATATATGTGTATATATATATATATATATATATATATATATATCTATATATATATATATATATATATATATATATATATATATATATATATATATATATATATAGATATATATATAGATATATGTGTGTATATATATATATATATATATATATATGAAAAAAACGTTGGCTTATAGTGCAGTGTGTTCTACCAATTACATTTTACTGTGGGGCGTTGAAGCACATAAAAGACTGCAGGCGGGCAGCCAATTAGAGACTTTGGCTGTGAATAATGAGGAGGCGAGTCTTTTGGACAGAGGAGGGGGGGGGGGTTGTAGACAATTGGAGTTGAGGACAGAGCCAGGTGGACAGAGGAGAGGAGGGATGCAACCAGGTAGGGGGGGGGGGGTGGATTTTACGTGCTTGGGTGTAACTGATTTTTTTTTAAAATTTTCTTTACATTTTAAAAGAATAATTTGAAGATTGCTTAAAATTTCAGTAAAAAGCACACTAAAATGAATCCTACAGCACAAAATGCAATAAAATATGAATTTAATTAATTCAATTTAATTTACCCCTTAAACAAAAATAAAAAGATGAGGTTGCACTCCCAATTCAGGTGTTTAGGTTCGTATGTGTGTATATGTGAGGGTGGGGGGGCCTTCAAATTTTTTTTTTTTTTTTTTTGGGGGGGGGGGGATTATACGCTTGGGTGTAACTTTGATTTTTTTTTTTTTTTCAATCTTCTTTACATTTTAAAAAATAATTTGATCATTTGAAGATTGCTTAAACCCCCCCAAAAATATTATATAGTTTCTGAAAGCAGACACCCTAAAGAAAAAAAATGGTTGTAGTTCCAACTTTTTATGTTACACAATAGTACCACAAAGGTCTAGGAAATACAAAATTTCAGTAAGAAGCACACTAAAATTAATTTTAGGGCACAAAATGCAACAAATTATAAATTGAATTAATTAAAGTATAGTTTACTTTAAAAAAAAAAAAGGGGGGGGGGGATTTTACTCGCTTGTTTGTAACAAATTTTTTTTACAATTTTCTTTACATTTTATTCTTTATCACATAGGGGACAAAAGGTCCCCTATGTGATCCTTTTTTGGTGACGGGACCTGTGCGCCAAATAATTGAATGCAGTGCAGATCGGGTCAGCAAAAAGAAGAGGAGGAGAGTGGACGGACGCAAGTCCGTTCAGCTTCCTCCCCTCTACCAGGCGGGACCCGCCATGCCAGTCTTGAGCCCTCAGATGGGCAAGCGGAGCCCGGAATGGCAGGGCGGGGAAAGGCCATTAACAGGAGAGGATTTGGAAGCAATATAGTGGCTGCTTCCTTTAAAAAGAAAGAAACATTAAAACTTAAAAAAAGGTTTCCTGCAGCCTCATTCAGGATCAGATCAAAGGACACATGAACATTTTGTAAATACAGTGACAATGGCAGTTGGGGGTGGTCATTATGTTATCTAACGGATGTTTGGCTCGTTTAGAGCAATGGAAGTTATGAGTTGTCATGTTATGTGACAGATGTTTGGCTCATTTTGAGAAATGGCAGTTATGAGTTGTCTTGCTATTTGACAGATGTTTGCCTCATTTGGAAAAATGGCAGTTGGGTGGTCATTATGTTATCTAACAGATGTTTGGCTCATTTGGAGCAATGGCAGTTATGAGTTGTCATGATGACAGATGTTTGGCTCATTTGGAGAAAATGGCAGTTATGAGTTATGTTATCTAACAAATGTTTGCCTCATTTGAAAAAAATGGCAGTTGGGGTGGTCATTATGTTATCTAACAGATGTTTGGCTAATTTGGAGAAATGGCAGTTATGAGTTGTCATGTTATGTGACAGATGTTTGCCTCATTTGGAAAAATGGCAGTTGGGTGGTCATTATGTTATCTAACAGATGTTTGGCTCATTTGGAGCAATGGCAGTTATGAGTTGTCATGATGACAGATGTTTGGCTCATTTGGAGAAAATGGCAGTTATGAGTTGTTATGTTATCTAATAGATGCTTGCCTCGTTTAAAAAAAAAAAGGGAAGTTGGGGTGGTCATTATGTTATCTAACAGATGTTTGGATCATTTGGAGAAATGGCAGTTATGAGTTGTTATATTATCTAACAGATGTTTGCTTCATTTGAAAAAAATGGCAGTTGCGGTGGTCATTATGTTATTTAACAGATGTTTTGCTCATCTGGAGAAATGGCAGTTATGAGTTGTCATGTTATCTGACATGTTTGCCTCATTTGGAAAAATGGCAGTTGGAGTTGTCATGTTATCCCACTCGTTGCTAGCCTTTTTTAAGCAAATGACAGTTGGATCATGACATTTGGTGCAACTGTCCTACTTACCGGGGTCCCAGCTCATCTTCACTTCTCCATACAAAGTCCCCGAACTTCTCATAGAGCATGTTATAATGATGCTGGACTCGAAGAAGCATTGAGGCGGAAACCTCCATCAATGTGTTGTAGGCGATCTGCTGCTCCTTCCCGCTGGTGTATCCGTTGTACAAAGTGTAAATTCTGTCTGCAATTTCTGTAATTAAAAATTTCAAATCTAAAAATTGCCTCAAAAGTAGAACTAGGAACTTTTTCCTTAAACTTAAATCACATTTTTACTGAATTTTAAGTAAAGGAGCTGTTATGATAACATTTAGGTTATTTATGTTTTTTTCTATGATCACAAGATCTATCTAGTGGCCATCATGCAGTATTTTCCTGATTTGAGGTATGTCAAGGAAATACTCAAATATAGCCACTAGATGGAGCTGGTGATCATCATAGGAAATTAACATTTTAGTCAAAAAATGGGGAAAATTTGTTACGGCTGGACAAATGCTTGTGAGCATTTTTTATATGCATGCAGCATTTTTTATACGTTGACCCCATGGTTTTGTTCTAAGGCTTGATATCCAATTGGCTGAGATGTGACAAAATGGGAAGGTAATACAGATGTCAGGCCTTAAAGCTAAACTCCAGGCATAAAAAGTTTAATTTGAATATATTTCTCAATAGCAAAGGATATAAATCCAAATTGTGTGCTTTTGCAAACCCAGTTATTGCCTTGTAAAACTGGCAGTGACATCATCAGAAATAATCCTGCATTGTATATGGAGGGGGAGACCATGCGACAGACTGCTGATTGGGCTGTTTGAATGGGAATACTACATCACAACTGCAAGCCTAGCATTTTGCAGCATGGCGTAATCACTTGAATATGTGGCCCCATTCACTAAAATATGTTGCGGTTGTGGCGTGGCCACAATCATTTGAACATGTTGTGCTCAGCTGTGGTACTGCCTGCTGATCGTAATGGGGGATCATTTTCACTGCGCTGCACCACAAAGCAAAGCACTGCCACCACTTAGTGTGGTAACCCCCCCCCCCCAACTGCCTTTGTAGTTTATGGGGGCACTTGTAGTTTACTAAGCCTAAGTAAATATAAACTTCAGTAGAGAAAAAGTATTTCTCCTCCCCTACCAGACAGGGCTGTGTAATGTGGCAGAGTATTGTAAATCTCAGGACTGGATACATTTGGTTAGCCCTATTTTCTTTTATGAAAACTGTTCTACCGCTGGACAATTTTACACTGCTGTATCTCCTGTGGTCTTCTAATCCTTGTAGGAAAACACCTTGCTGTGCCCTTTATCTCTAGTACATTTCTTCCTTATCTTGCTCATTAAAACTGCCCTGTCGCTGGATGTTTTACACTGATGGATCTCTTGTGGTCTTCTAATCCTTTTAGGAAAACACCTTCCCGTGCCCTTTGTCTCCAGTATATTTTGGATAATCTTGCTCATTAAAACTGTCCTGCCACTGGACAGTTTTACACTGTTGTATCTCCTGTGGTCTTCTGATCCTTGTAGGAAAACGCCTTCCAGTCCCCTTTGTGTCTAGTACATTTTGGCCTCACTCTGCGCATTAAAACTGTCCTGCCACTGGACAGTTTTACACTGTTGTATCTCCTGTGGTCTTCTAATCATTGTAGGAAAACTCCTTCCCATGCCCTTTGTGTCTACTACATTTTGGCCTTACCTTCCTCTGTAAACCGCCCTGCCACTAGATAATTTTACACTGTTGTATTTCCTGTGGTCTTCTAATCCTTGTAAGAAAACACCTTCCAGTGCCCTTTGTGTCTAGTACATTTTGGCCTCACTCTGCTCATTAAAACTGCCGTGCCACTGTACAATTTTACACTGCCACCGTACAATTTTACACTGTTATATTTCCTGTGGTCTTCTAATCCTTGTAAGAAAACACCTTCCAGTGCCCTTTGTGTCTAGTACATTTCGGCCTCACTCTGCTCATTAAAACTGCCCTGCCACTGGACAATTTTACACTGCCACCGTACAATTTTACACTGTTATATTTCCTGTGGTCTTCTGATCCTTGTAGGAAAACACATTCCAGTGCCCTTTGTGTCTACTACATTTCGGCCTCACTCTGCTCATTAAAACTGCCCTGCCACTGGACAATTTTACACTGTTGTATCTCCTGTGGTCTTCTAATCCTTGTAGGAAAACACCTTCCAGTGCCCTTTGTGTCTAGTACATTTTGGCCTCACTCTGCTCATTAAAACTGCCCTGCCACTAGACAATTTTACTCTGTTGTATCTTCTGTGGTCTTCTAATCCTTGTAGGAAAACATCTCCCCGTCCCCTTTGTGTCTACTACATTTCCTCTTCATCTTGCTCATTAAACTGCACTGCCACTGGTCAATTTTACACTGTTTTATCTCTTGTGGTCTTCTAATCCTTGTAGGGAAACACCTTCCCATGCCCTTTTGTGTCTACTACATTTTGGCCTCACCTTCCTCTGTAAACCGCCCTGCCACTAGACAATTTTACACTGTTGTATCTCCTATGATCTTCTAATCCTTGTAGGAAAACAGCTTCCAGTGCCCTTTGTGTCTAGTACATTTTGGCCTTACTCTGCTCATTAAAACTGCCCTGCCACTAGACAATTTTACTCTGTTGTATCTTCTGTGGTCTTCTAATCCTTGTAGGAAAACACCTTCCCTTCCCCTTTGTATCTACTACATTTCCTCTTCATCTTGCTCATTAAACTGCACTGCCATTGGACAATTTTACACTGCTTTATCTCTTGTGGTCTTCTAATCCTTGTAGGGAAACACCTTCCAGTGCCCTTTGTCTCTAGTACATTTTGGCTTATCTTGCTCATTAAACTGCCCTGCCACTGGCCAATGATTATACTGCTCTATCATTTATTTTCTCCCAACTCTTCTAATTCCTAATGAGAGTCTGATAGTGAGGTCAGGTCTTGAAGTTGGATGAGAAGATCTGTTCGGTAGGGTTGAGGTCAGGTCTCTGTGCAAGACAATCGAGTTCCTCTACACCAAACTGGTCCAACCATGTCTCTATGGAGCTGGCTTTCTATACAGGGGCACAGTCATGATGGAACAAAGAAAGGGTGTTCTCCAAGCGCCCACAATTATGAAAAATGTCTTTGTATGCTTTAGCCTTAACAGTACTACTGGAAGTTTCAGAACTCCATCATTTAAAGAGGTGTCAATACAATGTATTTTGTATACGGTGCAGTGTAAGCAGCATGGTCTAAAAATGCATATATATATATATATATCTTTAACAATCTAGCAACAACAACAACATGTACACTGTAGGAGATCACCACTTTAAATCTCCATAATCAGATGGATGCAGGCACAAAAAAAAA